>NW_005842900.1:441731-449041 GCF_000455745.1 Alligator sinensis | reverse complement strand
TCGCTGCCACCCGCGGGCGGTGATGGTGGGGCCTCGGTGCCCCCCCGGGCGGGCTGCGTGCGCGGGTGGAGCTGACTCGGGCACGGTCCCGCGGAGCAGGTTTCCAGCCCCAAGCGCGAGCGCTTTCCTGGGGAGAATGGGCCATTTCATCTCCGTTTGGCAGCTGGGGAAACTGAGGCCCGGGGAGCCGAAGGGACGGCTTTGAGCCGGCGCAGGGGTGGCGCCTCTTGGCCCCTCGGCTGCCCCCGCCGTGCAGACGATGTGGTGCTGCCCGGCTGCCGTGTTGTTCCCTGGCTTGTTGTCAGTTCCCACCGCGCCTTGGCTCCAGGAGCCTCCTTCCTGGAATTGTGCCTGGTGATATTAGAAATGCCAGGAAATGCTTCGTGCTGGCAATAAAAAAGACCTTCTTCTCCCCCCTTCCCTCCTCTTAGTTCTTCATCTCAGATACCGGACTTGGAGAGATTGATTACCCCAGTTGAAAGGGGCTGTGAGGTTAGGATGATCTAATACTCTGACTAAGCTGCTCTTTCATGGCTTATGGCTTCATTCGAAGCTGTCTGCAGATACCTAACTTTGTCACTCATGACAGTGAGCAAGGTAATAAGCAAGGGGGGTGGCAGTGTTAAGCTGTGCACATGGAACATAAGATCATTTGCCAACAGAATGGGTGCTGTCTGCATCCTCAGAGGGATATCCTTGGCTGCCTGAGCTGCTGCCTGTGTGAGTGTCTCCTTTTAATTGGTGCCGCTGCCACGGGAGGGTCCGCGCCTGTGTCGCATTCCAGGTGGTTCCAGCAGCACCGCTGTGTGGACATTCTCCCCAGTATAAGGCTTGGAGAGCGAGTGAGTCTGGGGACTCAATTGGAGAAGTTAGTCCCCTTTTGAAAACACGCTGAAGCTGAACAATATTATGTCCGACTCCAGACTAAGCTGCTTTGCTGTGGAGGTTCCTGAATAGATGTCCCACTAGGGATGAGGTGCTGTAGAAGGGTGCCTGGTTTTTGTTAATTATTGGAAAAGAAGCAGAACAAGAGGCTGGAAAATGTACAGCTGTAACTTACAGCACCCTGAGGTGGGGGAAATGGTGACCTGCCTAGCCTGTTGCTATTCAGAATTTCCTCAGGCTAGTGCAGCAACAGAACTGTTGGACCCTGTCCTTCCCTCCTTGGTTGGAAGGGCAGCATCCAGGGGTGAGTTAGCAGGTGTTAAGGGGTCCAACATTGTTCTTGTTGCCAAGCAGCGTAAAAATGCAGTACTACAGGGTCTGTATTCTCTAGCCAGTCCTTCATCTGCCTCTTCCTGCAGCAGCATCCCTGCAAGTTTTTCTCTGCCCTTTTTATGTAGCAACACCTTGGCTTCTGTCTTCCTGGGGCTTCAGGGTTACCTATATATGAATCCATTAAAACTGCTTTTCTTGAATGTTAACACTTCACTTCTTTGTGGCATGTTTTGATTTCAAACATTTCACAAATGCCAAGTGATGAATCCTGGTTCAGGTGTCACCCAAGGCAGCGAGTGTGCACAGTTCTTGCAAATGATTGCAATAATGCTAATCCTCCTGTGCATAGAGCCGGAGATGTGCGTGGTGCTCCACAAACAAATGAAACATGACTCTCTTTTGCCCATAGGTTTTCTATTCAATATTAAACTTAAGTTCTCTCCCTGTTGGTGTTTGGATGGCTCGGCAAGGGAGGAATTATCACTGTGTTTTGTTTTATTTTATAAAGCATTACTCCTAAAATGCACGCACCTCTCCCCTGAGATTATCTTTGTGATGCTGTTACTAAACTGGCAGAGACAACTTTCTGAAAATCACAGCTGACTGTAATTGATAGCAAACTAATCTGTCAGTCACCTTAACGCTCATGAAAACATTGGTACTCCTGCGGTACGCACACTAATTATTTTATATGAGTCACATAAAAACCAGTGCATTCTACATGTATCAATTTTGCCTTCCTTGAGACAGCACTCCCTAGCTAGCTTAATTGCTATAAATATGTTTAATGTATCTTGGACATAAGGTTTGAGGAAAATGTTGTGCAGAAGATCACAGTTATTAGCTGTGAAACTGCAGTCATCCTAACTTCACAGTCTCTTTCAAGTGAGTAGATTTAAGTTCTGCTCCAAGTTGTTAATTCCCCAATTTGAAAACTCGGTTTACTTGGGTTATTAGACAAATGAAGAAATAGCCTAGGATCTGTTCTTTGTTAATCTCCCTGGAGGTAATCTTTTCAGTTGGCAGGCTTTAGGTGCAGTGTCTGGGGAGTAGAAGCAGGGTGTGGCAACAGTGTGGAATCTCAGCCCTAAGAACCAAGGTTTTTAAGGTACATAAGTGCCCAAGATGCAGTTAAATGCATCAATACTTACTATAATGTTCGGAGGTACCTAGCTGCATCTTAAGATACCCAAAACCTTTACAAAGTCTGCTCTGAGTCACTAATTCAAATATAGAGCTAACAGATAACTTGTTAGTAATCAGATGTTGTTATCGGGTGATGCAGTGTCAATAGTATTAGTTTAGTTCAAACCTTATCACAAAATAAATGTTTAGAGCCTGGCTAAACAGATAATTGTGCACATAGGAACATGAAGGATTATTATTCCATTACACCAGCAACTAGGAGCTCTAGCTGAGGTCAGGGCCCAATTTATGCTAGGTGCTGGACATATACCTTGTCTCTGCCCTGAAAAGCTTATGGCCAAAATAGACAAGACGCACAAAGCATGGGAGGGGAAAGAGAAGCAGAGAGATGTGCAGTAGCAAATTCCTGTTTGAGCTGGGATTAGAAGACTCGCGTCTTTTTATCTCCACTTTGGCTCCTAGATCACCCTGTGTCCCTGTAGTTACATGGGCATTTTTGTGACCAATGTTGCCCCCTACTCCTGCTGCCACAGTTGCTGTACCTCATGTTAGACACTTGACCTACACTGATACAGCTGTAGTGGTACTACCCCTCCAATTTGGGTTCCCCTTACAGGATTAGTTATATTGATATAATCACCTCTATATCAGTACAACTGCACCTGCACTAGGGATTAATTTAGGAGAGCTGTTTTGGCTTTTCACCCCTAACTGATGTAACTACACTGGTGCAACGTCTGGGTGTGTCTTTTAAATCAGACTGTTAGTGCTGCAGGACAGATCATTTGCGCAGCAGTTGATATACTCCCAGCCGGGACCTAGGGGTGGGATGGAGACCAACACAATAAGGAATCAAACTAGGGTCACTAGAGCCAAGGAGCCAAGGTTTTGTAGCTGTAGGCTGTAACAACTCGTATATCATCTGCAGATTGGCATGGAGGAGAGATCTTTAACATAGTTATCAATGGATTATGCTGCCACAGTGTTGTTCAGTAATAATAAAAATAATGCCCTAGTCTCTCCAGTTTTCCCTCCTTTGGATGTGGTGTTAAGGGGGTCAGTACATTTTTTCCAAAGGTGTTTCTACTAATCCGATTGCTAGTATTATTTAGAGGGGGTTCTGGAATTCCTCTCTTCATTTCGCCACTTTTCTGCCACTTCAGAGACCTCCTAGACACTCTGGCCAAGGGTGACTGGATCCAGCTTTAAGCAGAGCTGCTCCTGAATTGGCTGCAAGGGACACTATAAAGCAGATGGGCAAAATATGGCCTGCAGGCAGGATCCAACCTGCCAATTGATTATATCTGGCCTGCAGCTGCCCCCATGGTGCTCTGCATGGGGCCAAGCCTGGCCTGGAGCAGCCTGTGCCACATGCCTACTAATGTCACCACCAGGGCCACAGCACGCAGATTCCTGGCCAGGTACTGCTTGGCTCCCACCTGCCTCCAGTGGCTTCTCCTGCTCCTCTTCCTGCCCACCATGTGCCCAACCAGGTGGGAGGAAGCTGAAGTGGGGCGGCTCCTGCCCCAGCGCACGGAGCTCCAGTTCCAGCTCCTGGCTGCTTTCCACTCACTCTACCTGCCTGGCATGATGAGCATCCACCTGCAGATAGCCGAGCAGGTGAAGGCAGCCTGAAGCTGAACTGAACAGTACCCCAGCGGCTGTGGCAGCAGTGCTGCTGGGAAGCTGTCTGCACTGGCTGGGGCTGGGTCCTGGGAGCTGTGGTCATTTGGTACAGGTGGGGATGTGGCGTGAGCTGCGCAGGGTGGGAGTGAGCAGGGCTGGGTCCCATGTGGAGTGCCTAGGAGGCAGCCATGGGCCAGATGTCTGGGTTGGGGGGGACCAGGGAGGGGGGCAGATCTCACCTGCATCATACTCCCCAGGCAAGCTTTGCTGCACATGCCCCCTGCCTCTCCCTCTTCCCACTCAAAGCGAGCTCCAGGGAGCTAGCATGCAGGCAGCCTCCCATGCACATATACACACTCCAGCCACCCATTCCACCCTCCCTATTCCTCCCACAGACCCCCCCCCCCCACAGTATACAAGAGTAAGACTATTTTGAGTTATGATGCAATCACCTCTGTATACATTACTCAAAAAAATTAGGGCAAAAATTATTTTTTAATAGAATTAAAATACTTAATAGTAGATGTTTGATTTTTAGTATGTGATTTGTTTTTTATCTAATTTGTTAAAATGATATCTTCTGAAAGATTTTATGTGTACGGCCCTGGACACCTTTTCAGAACTTAAGTGGCCCACCAGCCAAAATAATTGCCTGCCCGGTTCTGCTGTAGAGTGACAGGAGCATCTGTTTTCTTCTGTGTAGTATCCTCATACCCCGTCTGTTGGGGATGGAAGGCAAAATCCAACCTTGGACTCTTAATTCTTTGTGGAACAGGTCAGTCCAAAGCACTGTCACACTTCACTGTTGTTTGTCATACTGTGGTGGGTGCTGAGGGACACAAGAGCTTTGGCCAAATACTTCAGCTTGCTTCTAAGTGCAAATGGCTTTTAAAGATGAGATTGAGAGGTGACTGGCTTGGTGTTTTCAGTGGAAGCCTACTAAAGTCTTTTAGTTGCCTACCCACGATACAAACCCTTAGTGCCTCAATATCTCCTCCAACAAATGGAATAAAACAGATTCCAAATACCCATAACTCCATTTGAAATTTTTGGGAACTCCCAGGTTATTAACTTACTGAAGCCAGTGAGGGTTAAACATCCTGTGTACTTTATCCTATTGGACGACCTAGTTAAAGTAGAAGTTCCAACATGGTGAAGAGGATTTTCCATCTTGTAGTGTAGGTGGGTTGAACCTTATGTTATTGAATTCTGCTGCAGCCCTGTGACAGCAGCATCTTACTAGTTTGAGGTTGTAGGATATCTCATCTGTGATGCTAGTTTCCAGGCTGTAAAGGGGAACTATGAAGCTTTTGGTACTCCCTTTCATCCTGCCTTGTCTGACCTTCCTCCTTTCTCAGACTAGCCTTGTTACACTCATTTAATTAAGATGTGGCTGTAAATAGATTACAGTGGTCGGTGAGACTATTCCAGTCTCAAATCCTAATTTATTGAACATACAAGCAAAACTACTTCTACAACACAATGCCCAAAGCAGTATTCTTACATAGTCCTTCCAAACGATACACAATGTCTTGGCTGGCCAAGCATTGTCACGGCATCAAGATATGATTAGTTGTTATTCCCTTTCATGCCCATCACTCTCTACCATATGACTTTAACTTCTTTTATTATATTTTTGGCTTTAACCTATAATTATTACAATATTATATTATTATAATGTGTATTATATATTACAGTTATTACAATGTTGTCCAATTACAGATGTTGTCTAGTTTAACTGTATGTCCAGTTTAACCATTTGTCTGGTTTTGTTTTATTTTATTTTGGATACTCGTATCCTGTTTTTCTTGCTGCCTAGGTCTGTCTTAAGCTGCCATGTGCTTGTTTTGCTTTTAAACAATGGCACTAGATATATAAAATGGCATTGCTTACAGCAAGCATTTTGTTAAGGCGGTTTTCAGGCCTACGATCCCCTCCTTGATAGTGGGTTATTACTGTACTCTCACTACAGTTATCAGTCCAGGTATAAGATGAGACTCCATTCATCTCAATGCCAAGTGGGTTGCAGCCACCTGTGGAGGAATGTTATGGCAGTTCTCTGTACACTTACCCCGGCTTTGCCCGATAACCTCACTTATAGCATTTCAAGTGCATTTCAGGACCGCCACTCCATTTGCTACATCTTTATATGCATACCTCTTATTATTAGAAACCTACCTAAATTGGAATAAGACAAAGGGATTTTTATGGCCTGCTTGCAGTGCGCAGAGGCAATTTTGCAGGCATTTTGCTGTGGCCCCACCCCTTGGTGCTGATTGGCAGAGAGGCCCAGGAGGGGTGATCACCATTTTGATTGCTGGCTGCCCTTAATGCGGGGTGGTCCTTTGGTACTAATTAGCGGAGAGGAAGGGGGAGGAATGAGGGAGCAGCCACCATCTTTTATGTTGCCCTTTTTGCTGCCCTACCCGCCAGTGCCTTCCTCTCCAGGCAGCGAGGACTGCTGGCTCTCACTGGGAAGCCAGCATATTTTTTTATCAATGTTTGCAGGCAATTTTGGATTTCAGTTTCCATGAAACCATGAATTGAGTATATTCCCTACTTATTGTTATTAATAAAACTAACATTCCACTAATGATAATTTGAATTATTAAAACAAGCACAGTAAGGTGCAGCATTACATTAAATATTCCTTTGGCCGATGGAGACCATCCTAACAATACCTCCCACTAGTGATGTTCTCCTGCTTGTTTGGCCTTTTCTAACACATCAGTGATGTTATAGTTTTTAACATTACAAATTAACAATTGCGTAGTAAACACAGGGGTCTTAAAGATAAAATCACACCTACTTACACTTGTAATATTGCAACTACACACATAGTTGTACACACATAACATTACAACACACAATATTACTACTATTATTTTCAGTTTGATTATATGCTTAATTGATTATAACAAAGGAATATAGGGTATACAGACTTACACACCCTTGTCTAATATACACTACAATTGAGTTGTAGGGCTGTGCAAAGCTTCGGGTACTGATTCAGTTCGGAGGAGATTCAGCCCAATTCCAAATCTCCGAATCCACATTGAATCAGGAGACCAATTAAAAGGTCCAAATTGATTCAAAGCTCTCTGAACCAATTCAGAAAAGTTTTGTAGAGCTTTGGAGATTCGGGCAGTTCCTACCAGCTGCAGCAGAGAGCTGGACCTGGACTCTGTGCTGGTAAGTAGGGGGTGGTGGAGGCGGGGCTGGAAGAGGGGGGAAGGGACCATGGGGGACCCCTGCCAGGCCTCATACCCTGCCTGCTCCCCCAGCGTCCCCCAACCCCCACTCGCTCTCCCAGCCCCACC
>NW_005842900.1:441219-441709 GCF_000455745.1 Alligator sinensis | reverse complement strand
TGCTCCTTAAAAAAAAAAGCCCCCAGTCACCAGCTGCTGCCAGGCAGGGGGGTGGTCCTTGCTGCTTCTCACTGCCCCACGCTGTGTGGGAGGCTCTGCCATGAGCCCCTATCCCTTACCCACTCTCCCAGCCCCCTGCCATGGCTGCCCTGCCCGTCCCAGCTCATGGCTCTTTAAGTTTAAAAAAAAAACAAAAACAAAAAACTCTGCACTCACCAGCTGCTGCAGCAACCATTGGAGTTTCTGGGGGAGCTCATGGCAGAGCTCCCCCCCCCAGCTCCCAACTCTTATAAAAAGAAAAAAAGAAAAAGTCCCCACTCACCAGCTGTTGCCAGGTGGGGGGGGTGGTCCCCACTGCCCCACAGTGATAGAAGAGCTGGGAGCTGGGGCAGGCGGGGCAGACATGGGGGGGCTGAGAGAGCAGGTGGGGATCAGGGGGCTCGTGGCAGAGCCCCCTACATGGGGAGGGGGGATGGGGATTGCGTCCCCA
>NW_005842900.1:440991-441209 GCF_000455745.1 Alligator sinensis | reverse complement strand
TTTTTTTTTTTTTTTTTTGAAAGAGGGGGAAGCTGGGGTTGAGAGAACGGGCAGGGGATGGGGGCTCGTGACAGAGCCCTCCACACAGCGTGGGGCAGTGGGAATCACACCCCTAGCTTGGCAGTAGTGTAGCTGGTAAGTGCTGGGCTTTTTTTTTTCTTCAAAGAGCCGGGAGCTAGGGACAGGCGGGGGGGGCATTGACGGGGGGGGCTCTCTGA
>NW_005842900.1:432298-440933 GCF_000455745.1 Alligator sinensis | reverse complement strand
TTTTTTTTCTTCAAAGAGCGGGGAGCTAGGGACGGGCGGGGCAGCCATTGACGGGGCTGATTCAGCGATTTGGCGGCGGCTGAATCTCCGAATCCAATTCGGCCAAATCAATTCAGTATAGTGATTTGAATCACCAAATCAAATCCCTGTCCCCCGAATCAGCCGAATCTGAATCCAAATCCAAAGCGAATGCTAGCCGCTTCATGCAGGCCTATTGAGTTGTCATGCTCATAGTTATCACAAAATTGCGTGTGCTAGTGTCCAAGTCCAGACAAGCATCCAGAAGATCCAAAGCGTGGTCTTCACAGAGCACTAACCCTCATTCTATCACTCTGTTGCTCAGAGTAGCCCACTTTCTGTGAGACACTGGGGCTGCAACAATTTTAAATGGGCATCTCCAGAAAACCCAATCCAAAACTCTGCAAAAGTAGCGCACACACCTTTTTTTTCTAAGATAAACACATAACACCCTCAGGCTCTGTTAATGTAAAGTTCAATCAACAGGTTCAGTTACACCTTATATAATGGAGGGGGTTCCTGCCATGTGGGTCAGCCATTGTCATAATGCTTAAGGGACTCATTTGAATATTGGATGAATTGTCCTTTCTCTTTAACCTACATGCCACAGTGATGATAACACCTAATGTGCTCTGAACTTTGTGTGGGAAGAAGTCACTTGGGTAGGATATCTATGAGGATGGCAGAAATACTTGACTTATTCTCTTTTTTTTCCCCCTATTTTAAGCTGAAATCTACCAGGGCCTGCACCACCCAGTTGGAATCTGAGAAAATAGCCACTGGTTCTTCCCTTGGGGTATGTACCAGTGCCATGATGCTGGCTACTGTTTTAGCTGCCTGAGCCAAGGGTGGGGTGTATCTTCCTTTTATGATTTCTTTCTTTTGTCCTATTTTAATGGCCGCATACCCAGTACTTGATGCCCCTTGCTCATAATAACTGGATCAGTCCACAAACCATATTTGCTGAGTTCTCTTCATTTCCTCACTTCATCACCACTCCTTGAAACACTGCCTGTTTCTGTGGTTTGTCTGTGACCTGAAGGGGACATTCATATTTTTCCCCTTTAATGAGTAACCCATATGGCATGGCTGGGACTGTTTCCTGAACCTGATTCTCCACATTTCTATTGAGTAGTGTTAGTTTCCACTTTCCTAATCGGGGGTTAGACATCCCCCTGCTTCATTAGCTTTACCTGACAGGACATATTTGACAGGTATATGCGCCATATGGCAAATCACTGGAACTAGCCCCATGAGGTATTCCAATGCTTAAAGCCCACACTAGCGCCAGCACTTCCTTTTCATATGCAGTGAACCCCTTTTCTACTTCAGTTTACACTTGGGAGCTGTCCACCGGTTTCCATCCAGCACCGAGATCTTGACTCAGCACTGCTTCTATATCATGAGTTATAGTTGCCAATTCCAAAATAAAAGGTTTGTTGGACTGTGGGTAGGTTAAAGCAGGGCCCGAACTAATGCCTCTTTTAATTCTTTAATTTCTTCTTACTGTTTCAGGCCCATTCCCATTGTTCTCCCTTCTTTAAGAGCTTGTATAGAGGGGCTGCCTTTTCAGCATAACCCTCTATGAATTCCTGGGAGAAGCCACCAGACCCAAAAGACCGTAGTTATCATGTCTGTGGGAGCTGGAAGTTTACAAATTAATTCTACTCTTTGCTGATCTGGGTTCTTTCCCATCTGTCCTAGTTCTAGGCCTAAATACCAGACTGCTCTGGACTAGTTGAACCTTTTGTGGATTAATCTTAAATCTGGTTCTTTCTATTGTTTTTACAACTTGGTGCATTCCAGGCACTCTGGTTTAGTTGTTTCTTTCACCAGGATATAATTTTCATATGAAATCACTTGCTTTTGGTCTCCAGGGCCTAATAGACCCCACATTTTTACAACATGGTATGAAAAACGGCAGGAGCATTACAAAACCCTTGGGGCACTCATGTGAAGATGTACTGGAACCCTCAAGGATGAATGGAAATTTGTACCAGGTGTCTGGGTGCAGCGGGATGACAAAAAAGGCTTTAGACAGATTTAGCACAGAAAACCACCAACCCCTGCACAATATGGCAGCCATTCCCTCTAGGTATTTTGCCACCACCAGGGTTGTCCTGAGGGTTTCCTTATTGAGAGATCAATAGTCCACAGTAAGCCTCCAGGTCTTGCCATCTGCTTTCTGGACTGGCCAAATGGGGCTGTTATTGGTGCTTTGCATTTCTGCTCCTCTTCCCTGTTCCTTTAGGTCATTGATGGATTCCTGGATGATGGCTTCTGCTTCTTGGGGAAACTTACACTGTTGTTGAGGAGGTGGGTCAGGCCCTTAAATTAGTACCTCTGCATCAAATCTTCCACATTCTAGCTTGTTTTGGCCCAAACCACCTGACATCTATTAGCCATTCCCCTGTTTCCCAGTCCCACTCTGAGAAGGCTGTCAGCTCTCTTGCCATTAAAGCAGTGCACTGGTGGCAAGCAGGGATTTTTACAATCTGCTGTTTTGGTCCTAATCTCCACAAAAGCATTTATTTTAACAAAGGCCCATTGAGAACTTTGTCAACAATTTTCCATTAGCCAGATGTACAGTGGCATTTAATCCATCCCCCAAAATTCCAGTGGTATCATCCCAAATTTCAATCCACTTGATTCTAATCCCACTACAAACTGACTGTCCACTGAAAACGGAGTTTGACTTTCTTTACTATCAAACCCTTCTAAGATTTTTGTCTTCTGCGTGCTCCCAATTCTGAAAAGCTTTTTTCATTACTTACAATGGAAAATGAGGCACCTCTATCAATTAAGGTTTGCTGTCTCAGTGTCTATCTCCAGATCAAATTCCACTGTTAACTGTGGGACATCCCGAGTTATCATAAGTGATAGGTGCCGATGCTAAAATGAGGCACGCTGGAGAGAGCTGACTGTCTTAATAGTGGCATTTAGGAGGTGTACTACTCACTTTTTTCCCCTTGTCCGCCTTTTCTTTGTGACTTACCAAACTCTAGAGAAGCTCAGTGGTGGACAGCCCATCTATGTTTTCTTTTTTTCCTCATACTGCAGCAGCATACACCACACTTCTACTCTTAGGGGGATCAGCCTGCTTTTTCTGTCTTTTCCTTCCTTGTTGTTTACCCACCCTCTGCCACCTCCTTTTGGTCTGCTATTAATAAAAGTGATGGCCACTACCTTTCCTCCTTTCGTTTTCTCCTGCAAAGCCTGCTGCCCAATTTTGTAACTCTTTCTAGCTCTTTGTAATCTCTTCCAATGTCATGTGGGTTGTCCTTCCTACCAAACACATTCATATCCCCCCCTATCACTTGTGATCCCCTCTGTAGCCCTTACTCAGCCACATTTATCTTACAATCATCCTTCAAAGACATTTCCTGCAATACTACCACCTGTGCCTTTACTTTCTCATTTTCTTTTTTCATCTATCACATTCCTCTCTCAACTTCTCCTATTCTTCATTTTTCTGCGCCAGTTCTTTGGTCAACCCCCTGGCTATCATTAACAGACCCTGTAAAGCAGCCCATTTCTTGGTGTTTTTATCTGGATACAGCTTTTTTCAGAAGCCACCCAAGAGGATCACTGCTTACAGAGATCCTCTAAGGCAGTCCCATCATTCTCCAAAGCTGCCTTGTCCCAAAACAGGGGCACGGTCATCTCTATTACCTATTTTTCCAAGTTCTCCATTTCTTGGCATGTCTGTATTCTCAGAAGGGGGAAATCTAGCTTGACTTGGATATTCTCTACTTGCCCAGGAACCTACACAGTCTAAGACAAATCCCTCTCCCCTCAAGCCTGCAACCCTTGGAACCCAGGGAGGTTGAGTTAATCATTATATTCCAGTCTTCGTTCACTCATGCCCACCCAGGGACACCAAATCTGTTACACTAATTTAATTAAGGTGCGGGTATGAATGGCTTACAATGATCGGTGAGACTGTTCCAGTCTCAAATCCTAATGTATTGAACATACAAGCAAAACTACAATACAATGCCCAAAGCAGTTTTCTTACTTCCAAATGATATATGATGACTTGGCTGGTCAGGCATTATCACAACATTGGGGTGCAATTAGCTGTTGTTCTCTTTCATGCCTGTCGCTCTCTGCCATCTGACTTTGGCTTCATTTTATTACATTTTTGGCTTCACCCCATATTTGGTATTGTTGCAATATTGTCCAGTTACAGATATTGTCTGGTTTAACTGTCTGTCCAGTTTAACCATTTGTCTGACTTTGCTTTCTTATTTTATTTTGGATACCCACATCCTATTTTTCTTGTTGCCTACATCTGTTTTAAGCTGCTACATGCTTTCTTCACTTTTAAATAATGGCACTGGATGCATAAAGTGGCAGCTCTCAGATATATCCTTGTGTAGAAAGATAAACCCTCAAGCAAAAGTTAGTGTCTCCATTACATTAAGAGTTTGGAGCAGCAGACCTGGGAGCCAGGAATGTTGGGATTAGACAGATACTCCAGGCTGCTACACCATAAGTGGGTATGATCCAAACAATGAGTAAAAAGCACAGTATCAACACAAGGAGAATTGTCCTTCACTGGGTGTGGGAGGGAGGACTTATGCCAAAAGCCTACTTTTCTCTCTGTTCCTTTGTGGTTTAGGTTGGCTGTAGTCAGATTAAGATACTGTGAAATGCTTGGATTAGAGAGGACCATAAGGTTTATATAAAATGGATTCTCAACCGGAGCCCCATGGGTTGTCACAGGAGGTCACATAATGTTAGCACTGTTAGGTATGCAGACATGAGTCACAAGATAAATATGGAGATTTGAAATACAAATCCATAGTTTTGGTCTTTCTGAGTTCTTTGCGACAGAAAAACTACTCTATTGTTTTATTATGTATTATTACACAATATTATTATTGTGTAATAAAAAGAGTTTGAACTAAGAGCTGACATTTTCTAAGGGATACCTTTGGTCTAAAAAGGTTGACAACCACTGATTTAATAGCCTTATGAGCTGCACCTTTTATCCTGGTATTTCCCCTGGCCCTCTGCCCTCAAGCTCCAGGTCTCTGGTAGGTGATCCTCTAGCAGCAGTGTGGAGAAGCACCCAGAAGTTTGGGATATTTGTCCAGCTCCCCGAATCTGCCAACCTGGGGTTCAAAATCTTGACTGCTTGGGAGAATTCCAGTGTCCTCTGCCTCTACTGGGGTTGGGCCACATTGAGTGATGCTTCTTCTGTTTTATTCAGTGATTCAGATTTTCCTTTCAGTCAGGTTCAGAGATTGCAGAACTGTATGAGAGAGAAATGTAATGGCAGGGATGAGGGAAATAAACCAAGGGTTTCTGAACATCAAAACATGTCTGGTTTGTGTTTTTGTCAGTTCTCATCCCACTGCAAGGCTGGTGGATTGAATTTTGGGCATGTCTATACCTCCTGCAGCAATTCAGAGATTGCTGCTAAGAAATGAGCCCTGCTCATTTGCACCTGCTCAGCACCTGTAACTGGTAGAAAAAAGCTTCTGTACTTGCTTTTCAGTGTGTGCAGGGATGGTCTGTCTCCAGCATGCGCAGTTCTGAGCATGCTGGGCAGCGCTCCAGTGACAACCATACACCATTTTCTTTTTATGCAGCTCATGCAGAATGTGAGTGAGTGGAGGATGGGGCTTGTTTCTTTTGGTGGCCACTTCAGGATCATACCCCTTGAGTCATTGATTGAATTGGGTTTTAAATCAGTAAACAGGCAACCTTGCTATAATGGATTGTTTCTAATTTTCTTAAATGTTCAGTTACTGGCAACTTTGAAATTTCAGTCTCCTTCCTGAAGAACGTCCCTTCAGATTCACCCCGCAACAGTGAAGAAAGTATAATAACAGATGTTGCCACTAACTCAGTGAACTACTTAAACCCTGACAGGTTTAGAAAGTCATTAGGTTTCAGAATTAATTCACCCCTGCAATTATACCTTTGAAAAGTGCTGCTTCAGGCTATCTCTGCTGAGTTAGAGAAACCTGTACTGAGTCACATTCAGAAGGATTTTTTTCACTGCCAAAAGAACCAGGTGAAATCTAGGCTAGTTAGGGTTTTGCAATTGGCTTCAGTGGCTCCAATATCGGAATTCTAGTCTTAAGTTTTTTTTCTTAACAAAAGCTTAAGATTTGCAGAGAATGGTACAGCTGCCCAAACTCTTCTGGTGACCCCAAATCCACGATGGTGTGGATTTCTCTTTGGCATGTGTGGCAGGCAAATGAAGCAGCACTTTACTAAGGGGAGAACTAAAGTACAGAGATGACTTACTCAAGACGCATGGTGAGTCTGTGGTAGAGCTGAAACTAACACTTGGAAGCTCCTGGTTTGTTTCAGTGGGCAGTGTCTGGACTTTGTTTCTCCCTTCCCTTTCCTTAAGAGGAAGGATTCTGGGATGGCCCTTGTTGGTTTTGCTAATGCCAGAACCATGTGAGAAAGGCGAGGCAGACAGCTGTGGGCTGCTTTGCTGTGTGGGATACTGTCAGTTGCAATAAAAGGGAGGCCACAGCTGCATCATTTGACCCTCAGTGGGTGTGTCTACATGTGCGCTTTAATGCGCATTAGCCTATTTTAATGTGTATTAAAGCATCACAAAAAAACTTGTGCACTTTCACTAATGCACATTACCAAAAGCACATTAATGAGTGTGTAGACATATTCACTCTGACCTTCCCTCAGATTTGGGGGTTTGGAGCTGGAGGTTGCAATTAGACCCTACTCTGCCCTTGCAGACTAACGCCTAATTTTGAATGCGAGACCAGGCAGGTGATGAGGTCTGTAAGTTCCCTTTGTCTCATTTTGCTTCAGCTGTGGGAGGCTGAGGGAGCAGCTATGTCAGCAGGATGATGTCTTAGTGCTGTGGTTAATTAGATTAACCTGCATGACTGGATTTCTGCAAACATGTCAGCATTAGTGACTGGCCTGCTACTTGTCTGACTGTGTGTGCAGATGTTCAGCTCGCAAGAAATCTACAGAAGACAACCCCTAAGGGCCAGGTGCACCAGGAGACTCAAATTTTACTCCTATGACCTTTGTCCCATGCAACATCTCTGGGCTTCTAGAAAAGTGTTAAGAGGAGCCTGTTGGTGGCTTTCTGCAACCTGGCTTACAGCCTTCCTACTGCCTTATTGCTTAGCAGAGCAATCAAGCAGGTGCCACTGCCTTTACCAGGGAGAAAATCCTGTTGCCCAGAGGAAACAAATGTATGTGGTAGCCATGGCTTCACCTCTTGCTATCAGTTACTCCACGTATCCCCTGGGGTGAGAGGGGCTTCCCCACTACAGCACAGCAAAGCTCTGGAGAAGATTGGTTCCTCCGTGATCTGGCATGGGGCATATCTGAAGGAAGTTCTTACTAATGGAGGAAGTGTACAGGACTGAAAAGAAAGGGGCTATTGAGAGAAACAGCACCTCCATCCCATGACATCTTTCCATGCCATTCCCTGAATCTCTCCTTCCTTTACATTTCTCTGAGTAAAGCTGAGTTCATTGTAAACTAACAGCCTGAGTATTTACTCAATTTCTTCAGTGGGGTTTTGGAGATCCATGCTGCTGTGGCTACACCACTAGCAATACCCAAGCTAGCCTGGATACATGAGCTACATCAGGGGCGGGCAGTTATTTTGAGCAGAGGGCTGCTTACCAAGTTTGGGCAAGCCATCAAGGGCTGCATGGGTAGCCCCACCCCTTGACAGGTGCTCTTCCCCCTGGTTGCCACCTTGAGACTGGAAGTCCTAACCCCTGACCTTTGCCACCAGAAGTCTGTCCCCTAGCCCCCCCAGAAATATGCCTTTCAGCAAGGGGTTTTGCCATCTCTGAACCGGAAAAATACCAAATTATATTCTAAAAAACCCTCAAATGTACTACAACATTTGTTAATTTCATATCAAAAAATATTTTGTCCTGATTTACATGTTTGTGTAGTGTATGTAGAAGTGATAGTATAATAGCTTAAAATGAACTCTTGTATAGTGTAGGTGGGAGGGTGGGTATAGGGTGGATGTGTGTGATTTGTGGGTGTGTGGGCTGTGGGTGGGTATGGGTTTTGTGGGGAGCTGGGAGTGTATGGGGGAGGGTGGCTGGGGAAGGTTGTGGCTTGTGGGTGGGGGGAGGGTTTGCCCACAGCCTATCCCCCTGCCCCGCAACAAGCAGACCCCCACCAGTGCTCCTGCAAGCCTGGGCTCTGCATTCCTGTTGCTCCTGGCCCTGGGGCACTGGCGTGGGTCCCAAGTTTCTTGGCAGTGGCAGCCACAGAGGAGGAGGCAGCAGGCTGGGCTGCTGCTGCCGCCTTCTTGTTGTGGTGCTCACAGCGGTGTTTGCGGTACTGCTCGCAGGAACAGCTGCTGCTACTGCAGTGCTCCCGCCGCACCTGGCCGCCGCACTCCATCTCCCCACGCAGCTGCTGCTGCTGGTCCCACACCTGCTGCTGCTCCTGGCTGCCACTAGCACCTTGACCTGCTGTGGGGACAGTGCTGAGTGCAAGCAGCTGCGGGGCAAGCAGCACTCGTACTTGCAGCACACGTGGCTGCAGTGGAAGAGGAGGAGGTGGGCTTAGCTGCCGCCGCCTTCTCCTTGTCGCCACACTCATGGTGCTGCTTGCGCGAGCAGCTGCGGCCGGCCCCACC
>NW_005842900.1:425786-431914 GCF_000455745.1 Alligator sinensis | reverse complement strand
GGCCAGGCTGCCCCTGTCACTGCCATGAGCCTGAGCACCACAGCTGCTTGTACTTGGCGCTGTCCCTGCAGCAGGCCCAAGCATTTGTGGTGGCCAGGAACAGTGGGGAGGTGGAGCGCAGCGGCCAGGCATGATGGGAGCACTGCAGCAGCAGTGGCCACTCCCATGAGCAGCACTGTAAGCACGGGTGACAAGGAGAAGGTGGTGGTGGCCGAGCCTGCCTCGTCCTCCTCCTTCTCTGCCATGGCCACCGCTGCCAAGCCCCGCAGCCACCACAACCACACCGGTGGCCCTGAGGGGTGCTGCAAGAGCTGCTCTGCCTCGCACAGCACCAAAGCCGCCAAGCCATTGGCCAGGTCCCCTCTCTCCCTGCTGGCAGCTCAGCCTGGCTCCACAGATCCCTGGCAGCCCTCACCCCGCGCTCCTGCCACCCCGCTCTGATCCCTGCTGGTGCTGGCCCCAGGACACAGGCGCAGGCTCTGCACTCTGCTCACTTACACGCCCCCCACTCCCCGCCACCGCTTTCCCCACATTCCTGCCCACTTGCCAGCTGCTTGCCACCATGTGGCTTCCAGCTGCATGGCCAGACTGGGGCTCAGCAGGAGCTGGCTGGGCCCCGAGACTGGGGCGATTCCCCGCTGTCCTCCCCTGCCTCCCTGCCCCCATTCTTACCTGAATTTCCTGCTCCAGGGCAAGCAGGCACTAACAGCTCCACGGTCCCAGACCAGAAGACCCTGCTAGCAGGCCCTGCTGTGGCTTCCCTGCAGGATCCTGCTGTGGCTTTCTCCACGTCCTACTGTCCTTGGCTCCCGTCATCTTTGATAGGAGCCAGGGGCAGATAAATATTAATTTTCTAAATTTTTTAGGGGCCCCATCGGCTGGATAGAATGGCCTGGGGGGCCAGATCTGGCCCATGGGCCATGTTTTGCCCACCCCTGAGCTACAGGGTCTGCCCCATTTCACATACACTTACTGTTTTGTCTTGTACCAGGATGTTCTTCAGACTAAGCCCATGTGAAGTATGTGTGAGGGAGTGTGAAATTTTGAGCCTCCCCTGTCTCCCATGCTTCTGGATTACAGTAATTGGTAGGGGAGTAAGCTGTGAGATTTCTGGGTACCTTGGAAGGGGAAGGGCTGCAGACCAAACCACAAGTCTATTGTGCTCAGAAGATGCCAGTTCCCACAAGCCTCTTTGTGAGTCTGGGGCAGGGCAAACCTTGTCAGAACCAGGTTGGTAACTGCCTTGTAAAATTGATTTCCAGATTGCAAGATATTGTACAATAGTTTAATAATGTTATATGGTATGTGGGGGGCATTGCGCTGTCCCTGCCCTTCCCCGGCCCAGAGGCCCTTCATCATTCCATGACGAGGCAAAAGAACTTATCTGCCTCCAGCATTTGAGAGAGCTAGGACCAAATCTCAGAGCATTTTATCTGACACTGAAATACAGCATCTGCTAAGGCAGGCAGTGCCAGCTGTTTAATGGCATCCAGTAACACTAGGCAGAAGCTCTTAGAGCTGGAAGGAGTATAGGATCCATATAATACTAGGTAGAACTGTAATTTGGCCAGGACACAGTCTTGTGGGAAGTATCATGAGAGATTCAGTGACAGCAGGTGAGGAAGAATTCACTGCTGCCCCTCTGAAATAGTGACACCCCCCCACACACACACACAGGGTGCCCCTTTGTGGGCTTGGGTCGGTGCTGACTTGGGCAAGAGGACCCTCAACTGACCCACCAGTGCTAGTTATGCACCAGGCAGGTGATTCTGGATAGTGCTCAGCTTTAGCCCAATGCTTGCTTTTAAACACACTATCCTAAGGTTTCAAACTGCTGTTGCTGCAGGATGCAGTCACCTCATGCAGACCCATTGTGCTGAGCTTCTGTTCTCCAGTCCATTGGAGCATGTATCCTGTTTTCCCTTTCCATGCCAAGTGCTCCATTAACCATTAGCTCCAGCTCTGTGCAGGGCCCATTTCCTGCATCTGACCCTCTTAACCTGCAACACCAGCAGGAGTGCAGCAATCTTCCTTGTCCTAGCCGGTCTCTTCTTAAGAGTTTCCCGTAGGCAATGGAGGGGCTCCTGGTATAAAATACTTGAGGGGGTATAAAATACTGCAAGGGTGTGAGTTGGCAGTCCTGACCTTAAGCAGCTCTCCAAGCTGCAAGTATAAAATACTGGATGTGAGCCTGGGTCAAGGGATGGTCATGTCAGGATGGCAGATCTTTCAAGGGTGGGCTTTGATGGCCCAAGTACTAGGAAGACGGAGGGAGTCACCCTGGGAGGAAACTGTTGCAAAATGCAGAAGGCAGTCCTTTCTTCCCATCACAAGCAGTGGGTTTTGTGATGTAAGCCATTTTATATGCCTTGGAGGAGGCCTCAGGTTGGCCTCCTCTGCACATTGTTTACAGCAGCTCTGTGGACAGTCCTAGTTGTGAGCCATTTGGTTGCTTTGAATTCACCCAGGATGGAGGTAGCAGAAATTAAAGGGACACAGCCTTGAAGATGGAGCAGAGTGCAAAGCCATTTTCTGCAAACAGACATGTTAACAGCTGGCAACCAAGGAGCAGCATACTCATTGGGTCTGAGGCAACTCTCATTGACTTCCATGGCTATGGGCTGGGCCTGAGTTAAGCAGAAGGAAGTTCCCCTCATTCAGGAATAAGTGTTTGTACAGTTGTTAGCCACTAGGAATTCCTTGAATAGGGCTGAGGGGAAGCTGGGGATTCCATTCCTTTCTTTTTCTGCTCTTGTGATCTCCCCTGCCAGGGAACGGTTGAGTGCATTAAGTGCAGGCCTTCTTGTCTCAGCAGTTTGCGTTGTGATAGAAAAAATAATTTCTCAAAACTCCCTTCTCCTCCTCCTCTGCAAAATTCATGAAGGATAAGCCTGGAGCTCTGTGGTCTGGTAGGAGATATGCTTGTCTGTGCTCTGTTGAAGGGGTACACATCCACCTGGCTTGGATGTTTGTCCAAACTTCTTTTGCAAACTGTCTCCTCCAGCACCCCAGATATTGTGCCTGCAAGGGTGTGATCTGGCAGTCCTAAATTTAGGAAGCTCCCCAAGCTGAAAGCATATGCAGAGCTCACCTGAGATGAGCAGTGGAAGTAGAGGATTCCATGGAGAAGCCATCTGCTGCAGTTGCTTGTATTTAATTCCCTTCCTTCTATTTTCCACTTCAGTATTAATGAGGGGGGGAAGGGAATATGCTGAAGGCAGCATAGGGATGCAGCTTGGCCAGCTGGGCAGGCTGGCGGGCAGCAGAGCTGCAGTTCATTTCCCTGAGTACAATATTGGCAGCACGTCAGCACACCCTGTGTGCGGCCGGATTGTACTGACCAGATTTGCCAGGGGGAAAGGACTCTCCGTGATCTTCCTGTACCCTCCCATTGCCAAATCTCTCATCTGTGATGCTGACAGCCTTTCCTCTTCCAGCCCCAGACTGCCTCATCCTGAAAGGTTTGAAGTCCTAAAAGAATCAGTGGATGCAAGGGCAAACTGAATCCTGCACATCTTGCTCCATGTAATACTGGCTTGTGGTGTTTTGAAAGTCGCAGTCCCAATCCCAGTAGCTGAGACTTTCCCTAGGATCTTTGCTGACCCTGCTGCTCCCAGCTACAGCAGGAAAAGGCCGACTGGCATTTGCACAATTTTTAGTGCCTATTGTTGCTCTCTGGTGGGTAAGCAGTTAAGGATTTGCTTTGTTGTGTCAGGAGCTGGGGAAACTCCCCTGGGGTGTAATGAAGTGAGGAGGATAAGCTGTATTCTTAGCACTCCCTCAAGCTTGAGAGTGAAGGAAAGACTGGAACACTGAGTGCTCTTCAGAGCTGCAGACAGCTCTCTGTATGCCTGGAAGAAGCCACCTTAGTTTAGCAAGAGTCTTTCTGCTTTCCCTGAAAAGCTGCATGGGCTGGAGAAAGCTGGGTGATGTGTCATGGAGAAAGGGGAAAGTGGACCCAACTGAGTGTCTCATTCATGGCCTGTGAAGTACTTGGGAGGCTTGGAAAATAATTCATCAGCATTCAAAATTCATCAGCTGCCTTCTCAGAGGGAATGTGCACCCCAGGCCCAGGCAGGTGAGCCTGTGGGATGGCTGTGTGGCTCTGGGGGAAGCACAACACAGTTGCCTGCCTGCGCTTTGGCCTGGACTCCCGGCTGACACCCTGCTGCCTGTGAGAATGCAGCAAAATCACTAATGACGTCAGGTCCTTGATTTATTCTGCATTCATGAAGGAGCAGTTTCAGCAGCACCACTCCCCACAGCACCGGGGGAAGGGTGCCACCAGCTGCATCCCCAGTAACAATTCCTGCAGTGCAGTGCTCTCTAAAATTGCACTAGAGCATTGGCTCAAAGGGGCTCTTACCCTTTGTTCTCTGCAGCATAGCACCTCCTTAATATCCCACTGATGCTCTGGGCTTGGTGCTGATTGAGAAGAGAGGTCCCTCTAGCAGAGTCCTTCATCTTGTTCCCTGCAACATGGTGGGGAACTGGGGACTGGTACTGACTCAGAAGGGAGAGCACTTCCTATTTCCCCCCACCTTTCCCTGTGGCACAGCACCTCTTAGCATCATGCTAAGCACAGAAGTCAGTGCTACCTCAGCGAGAACCACCCCTGCTAAGTCAGGTACTGGGTGCAATGTTTCCAGTGGGATCTCCCACCCCAGCCCTGAGTGAGTAGGCTCTGTATTTACCCAGTATCTTTGGAAATGATGTGGCCTCTGGCATGAGGTCTGCAGTGAGTCTCCTCAGTATCGGTAATGTGTGTTGTCCAGCACCATTTTTAATGGCTTCTGTACCTTTTGATTCTTTGGAGCAGACAGCTTCATGTGACACGGAGGAATGGACAAGTTGGGGAACTGGTGTCCTGAGAGCCCATTATAGATGATGGAACTGATTTGGATAAAATAGCAAGATATAAGCTTGAATGTGGGAGTGGCTGGTACAAGGGGGTTGAAGGGAAATATTTTGCTTGTAGGCTGCAGTCTTGTTCCCATTGAACACACCTGGCCCTGAAACTACCACAGCTGACAATAACTGGCTTCCTTTTCCCATCTTTTGTGGTCAGCCACAGCAGAGAGATCAAAGAATGAAAGGGCCATGGAGCTGAATTCTCTTCTGTAGAGTACTGCAAGGGGCCTTGGTCAAGCTAAGACGCTTTTATGGAGGCCTGAGGGAGTGTGTGTGGGGAGCCGGCTGTGTTGCTGGAGTCAGAGGCCCTGGTCTTGGTTGTCCAGCTTTCCCAGTTATACTCACTACTTCAGTATAATCTCACTTTTTAACATTCATTCCCTTGCTCAGCAACTGTTGGTCTGCAGTGGGGTAAGAAATGCCCCACTGCCCTGGAGAGGCCATTCTCAGGGCATTTGTGGCTTGTCCAAAAGTGAACCAGATACCCCCAGCGTTAGGCAGCTGCTCCTATTTGTCTTTCTTTCTCACTGAACCTAATGATGACCTTCCTGGAATCAAAAGCCTGGGCAAAATGCCAGTGGGAATTGATAGGATGCTGCACCCTACAGAATTGTGTTTTTTGCAGTGCAGGTCACAGACATGCAGTGACAGCACAAATGATGCAGTACCTTCTCCCAGAACTTGCCATTCCTTTCCAGACAACTGCATTAAGCAGCAAAGCTGTTGTTTTTTTCTTTCATTTGATGCACAATTAACACACAATGGTGGACAGAGTGCTACTGGGGTGATCTATTGGTCTCAGAGTAGGACCAGTACCACATACCATTAGATTGCTCTCTTAGGGTGTGTCCAGACGAGCGTGCATGTGCCTCTTGCAGTGTCTCAAACCCCTTTAAGACGCTGCAAGAGGCACATGCGGGAATGAAAAAGTGTTCCCTGTGCTGCAAGTTTGCAGCGCAGGGACATATTTAGACCCCTGGATATCCAGGGGTCAAAAAAAATGCTCCACGGAACAGCAGGGCAAGGAGTGAGTCCTCCAGAAGAGACGCTCTGGTTTTGGCCAGAGCATCTCTGTGGTGCTCCTGCTGCCCCTGGCACTGTCCAAGGTAGTTTAGGGAATGTGGTGGGGGGTTTATGGGTGTGGGTGGGTGTAAGCGTGTGTGAGGGGTGGCAGGGGGATGTTCGGGGGGTGTTGGGAGTGGACGGGGTTCTTGGGG
>NW_005842900.1:421422-425303 GCF_000455745.1 Alligator sinensis | reverse complement strand
GTCACCCAGGAGGCTGCCAGAGGCGAGATCTGGTGTAGCACACGGGGACCATGCGCTGAGCCGCGCCGGGTCCTGCCGGCACTGGGGCCACTCACACTGCCAAGCCATCCTGGTCCCATGGCAGATGGCTGGCTGCATGAGTGGCCCCAGTACCAGCAGGACCCAGTGCAGCTCGGTGCGCGGACTCTGCTGGCATGGTCCCTGCAGGCACGCGGTTCCTGCTGCAGAAGGTAAGTTATGGGCCCTGCATGGGCAGTGCTGTGGCCCTGCAGGGTGCCTGGGACCCTGCACGGGGGGGGCTGTGGCCCTGCAGGGTGCCTGGGACCCCCCACACCCATGGTCCCCCCGCAGTCATCTCACACCCACCCACACACCCACCTGCCTTCCCTCATACCCCTTCCCAGCCCCTCCCTGCAAACCCCACATCCCCTCATCACATACCCATCATCTGCAAAGAAAACCAAAAGCACACATATAGATATTTAGAATTAATTTTATGATGATGATAGAGACAGTGGTAGGCTTTCAAATTGCTTTAACATTGTAAATATACCAATAACGCATTGTCCAGTTGATTGATCCCTCTCTCTCTCCCTCACTCTATACACACACACACACACACACACACACACACAGAGAAGTCTTTTGTTCTAATTGTGGAAGAACATGGATTTTGGGGTATTTTAAAAAATGGATTTGGGATGCTTCTCCAGTAGTCCAGCTGGCATAAGGGGTAGTGTTCCCAGATACCAAGTGGCTGGGCCCTAGAAGCTCCTGAGAGAGAGTAGCCCTGAGCTGCTTCCTAGGGCAGCTTTTTATCCTGCTGAGGCCAGCACAGCTCCCCAGGCTCTAGCTCTCCCTGGCTCCAGATCTGGGAGGAGCCAGGCAGGGTTATTTTTCCCCAAGTGGCACAGTTTGCTCCACAACAAAGTGCATGTCCAGGTACGTGCACTGAGGCAAAAATCCTCAAATTTGCCCTGCTTTTATTTGAGCTGCTGCAAGTGCACGTGCCTGCATGTGTGGACACGCCCTTATTGTCTCATACTGGTGCTGCCACTCTAGCTGGTCTGCCAGCTCCCTTGCCTTTCCCCCTAGAATGGGGATATGGTGACTCATGATAGTTTGGGATTACCCACATCTACTCAGAGGTTAGATGTGAGCTGGAAGGAGGTTTCCTCCAATCTAGGGCTGTCAGGATCCCTGTAGCAGAGAGTTTGAGGCACTTAGGCCCATGGTTGCCAATGCTTAGTCTCTGCAGTATGAAGTAACTGCTGGATGCTCAAAAAGCATTCTGGGAATGGACATGCAGATGAGCAGCCATGGCTTATCCCACAGTGTCATAACCCCCAATGCCTGCAGTGCTGAGGACAGTGATTCTCAACCAGGATGATGGAACCATCAGGGGTGTCACCAGGTCATTTGAAGGGTGCCCCAAGGTGTGAGGAGATAAGCAGGTAAGTGCAGGCTTAGGGTCTTCCCTGCTTGGCCACTGCCCTACCCCAACTGCCTGGCCTCTCTACAAGGCAGTAAGCCCTGTAATAAATATGTTAGTTTTTTAAATGGGGAGCCATTCAACTCACAGAAGTTATCAAGGGGGCCTCACGTGTAATGAGGGGTTCCTTGAATCTGTCGAGGGGTGCCTTGAATCTAAAAAAATTGAGAACCACTGGCCTAGGAAGATCTGGCTTTTGTATGTGGAAGAGGGTGGATGGGCAGGTTGGAGGTTGTTGGGGAGGTGTCTCCTGTATGAAATGAGTAAAGAGTGGCAGAGAAAACACTGGTAGGGTTTGTGAAACAAGTGGAGCAGATAGTTTTAGCGTATTGTGAGGCATTTTGTGAGAACTTTTCAGACTAGCTCAGCAAGGACTTTCTAGGCACAAAGTGGGAGAAGCAGGCGATCTGCAAAATTGCTTCCTATGTGTTTATACTCCTGGGCTTTTCTTCTAGGTGGGTCTGGGACATTGCTTTCCTCGGTTGCTCCCTGGCCTGTCTGCGGTCAAAGAGAGGAGGACCCTGTGTGTTCTCTGGTTGGACTGTTTTTAGTCTTTGCCTGTGTGGAGGCTGAGTGGAGCGGGTAACAGCAATATGTTCTGCCTGACACTCACTATCCACCCACGCCTCCACCCACCCATGCAGTCAGACAACAGGCATGTAGACGTCAGCTGTAAGGAAGGAGGAGGCTCACCAGGACTAAAAGGCTGAAATGAACAGCATCCATGGGAGCCAAGGCCCTCCTGACCCCTCCCTGCTGAGCTTCAGCATCACAGTTCCTGCTCCCCAGCTCTGACATGCGCACATTGTTATATTTACTACCCCTCTGAGGCGCCGGCCCTGGCAGCTTGGGGTCTCTGAGCCAGGGCCAGCGAGATGCTGATGACAGTGTTGATTCCAGTGCCATAAACTGTGATCAAGAAGTGCATCCTCTCTGCAGCTTCCTCTTATCCCTCCTGATGACTGCCCCGCTAGTCGGCTGATGCTTATGTTCCACTGGGCTTCAGTTGCACTGACCTTTTTAACATGTTACAGTCCTGGAGCTAGAGAACAAGTAATAAATAGTGCAGGATCTGAAGAACTCTCCATCTGTCAAAATCTGAATGGGGTGGTCTGAGCGTGTATTTCCAGGGACAGTTGCAGTGGCAGCTCTGGACCATAATTTCAGTAAGGGCCCCATAGGCATCTTCAGCAACATGCCCCATCATTAATTAGGAACAAGTGTAGCATGATGGCTGCTTCAGGAAATGTGGGCAGTTCTCTGAATACTTGTTGTATTAGAGCCCCTTGTGATAGATAATGTGTGTATACTGCCCAAGGGGATGGGGAGCTAGTGCCTTCAGAAGGGAGGCAAGGCAGTTAAAGGGATATGGGCTTGTGAAACTTGGATCCAGATTTAGAGTCTGTAAAAGGAAACTCCTGCAAGTCCTTAAACCAGGGGAATTTTCTCTAATTCATTTTCTTTAAATCTCCTGTTGGAAATCACCTTAAGTAAATAATAATCTCTTTCCATTATTTATAATCCAGACATTGAGTGCAGTTACCTCCCTACCCAAATGGGGACCTTGTAACAACTGTGTGTGAGAGTGCAGAAATATAGCACTTTATTTTACTATTCTTGGTCAGAAGCCTTCAGGAGGCACGGTGCATAGCTGTCATGATAGCATCATTACTAGGAGTGGAGGAGGGAGTTTTACCTACCCCCTCCCCCATCTAATGAGTGGAAAGCCATGAAAGTTGCATGACGGGCCCTGTTCATGGAGTTTCTCCATTGCCAGATCCAGGGCATAATGGATTGGTCCTGCCTGCAAGATCTGGCCCATGGACCAGCCCCAAGTCACTCATCTGGCCCAAAGTGCAGAAAGTTTGAGCTCCACTGAGCTAGACTTCTATATTGGAACAACCCAAGATGCAAACAGGACCTGAGCATGCTTGGCTGATCACTGAGCAAAGATCTGACTAACATGCAGAAGATCTGCGTTCAGTTCCCAGCTCTGCCCCTTGTTTGCTCTGTGGCTTGGGCAACTGAGTGACTTCATCTTTGTGTGCTGTAGTGACCCCAGCAGCCTTTGACATGCTACAGGTGCAGGTATTATTAGAGTGACTGATGCCAAGCAAGCAGCTGGTCCCTGCCTTGGGGGAGTTTACAGTTTTATTAGTTAATGTTTGTTCAGTGCATTGCAGATGTAAAGCGCAGTGTAAGTGCTAAGTATATTATTACTGTTAAGGCACAGTGTGTGCAAGCAGGATATTGAAATACCAAACAAACAAAAAGAGCCAGGAACAGGCAGATTACAGTGACAGCTGTGCGAGGTTTGGGGTTAAGGGGCAGTGAGTGGAGATGAGAACAACGCTTTTGTCTGCTCTAGTAACTCTTTACTTCTACAATT
>NW_005842900.1:420041-421391 GCF_000455745.1 Alligator sinensis | reverse complement strand
CTGCTGGGGATTCGCAACCATTTCTGCCTTTTCACACCTGGGTTAAGTACAGACAGTCTAAAAGTCCAGGGCTGAATTAATTTAAATCTTTACAGGTTAGTCTAAGCTGCATAGATTGAACCAATAAGCCACTGAACAGACATTCCCTTTTGAGTCCAGAAATGCAACCACATGCCTGCAGTGGCCCAGGCCAGAAGCTGAGGGGCACTAGAGTATGCCTCCCTGCTCATTTGGAGCAGATGGCTTGGGCCAAGGCTAACCTGCCCACTCTGTGAGGGGGCGGGGTTTGCAGGGGAGGAGCAAAGCATCCTGGGATGCTAGGGGACTGTGCATTTACTTGAATCTGGAGGGGATCTGGGTTAGAGGTTTAATAGTGATTTAACTTGAATCAGTTAAGTCTGATACTGCATCCACCCAGGTTTATCTTAAACTGATTTTGGCCATTTTGAAAGCAGTTTATGTGCACTGAACTTCTGTTGTGTTACAGATATGAGCTGGTTTTCAATCACTTATTGTGATTGTGTATAATTTATGTAATTGTGTGTAATTTATGTAATTTCGCTTGTGTGTAATTTCTGTCCTTAGCCCCAGGAAAATTGCTGGGGTGGATATTCAAGCCTTTAAGGCACCTTATATTCCTTACTCTGACTCAAACTGTCAGGGCCTTTTGCATGAGACACTTAGTTACGTGTTATAGTTAGATCGTAGTAAGCATTACCCTGCTGTATTAAACCTTAGAACAAGTTTTGAGTAGTTGCATGGTAACATTTACTGCAAGCTCTATCGTCATCTTTCTTACATGCGCAGCTCACTGATTGTTAGCCTCAGCCCCAGCACTGCATTGGAGTCTTGAACTGGCCCCAGCATGGTGCGGGAGCTAAGACTGACAGTGGAGGCTTGGAATAGCAGAGTAGTCCCTGGCTGAGGTCACGGCTGGATGAGGCCCTCAAATTACTTGTATTATCTCTATGGAGCAGCCCAACAATAGTTGAACACGTGTTACTTAATATAGTCAGGAGATATGTGTTGCATAAAAAGTCCTAACTTTGCTAGGATCCGATCAGGCTCAGCACGTGTTTTTACTGCTTGAATGTGTGGATGCTCACTTTTTAAGTGCAGTTTATGCATTTTAAGGGTCCTGTGTGACAAGGCCCAAAGATGATTTCAGAGGTATAGGAAGCTCATTCAGCACTGGAGGAGATGGGATATGCCAACTAGTGTGTGCAAAGGGGAGGAGGGAAGAAATCTTACCTTCCTGGGCTCTTTGCTCAGGGAAGGCAGCTGCTACTGCTATTGCTGCCACTGCTGCTGTAGCTGACTGCTAAATGCGCCACCGCAGCAGTAGCAGCC
>NW_005842900.1:407963-419963 GCF_000455745.1 Alligator sinensis | reverse complement strand
AGTAGCAGCTGCCTTCTCTGTGCAGAAAGCCCAGGCCACATCCACAGTGAGAGAGTCAAGTGGCAGCAGCCTATGGCACAGGCTCCCTGGGAGCCATCCCTGAGGTTCTGTTTTCTCCCCACCCCGCTTTCCAGATACACTACTGGGTGCAAAGCTACACCTACTAAGAAAAAAAACTCCCAGGGGAGAAGGCGCACCTTTCCATTCACTGCTCCCCCCCTGGCCCCACAGATACACCGCTGGTTGTGGGGTTGCACTGCCCCTGCCATGGTAAAGCCGCCTTGTTGAGTGTAGGATTCTGGTACTCACTCCTAGTCAGCACCCAGGGCTGGGGCCCTACTGGTCCTACCCTAATTATGTTACTACCGTGATTCTTACTATAGTTCTTAATTACTTCTCTTTAAAGTTCTTGAGTGGAAGTGCACAGTGTGTCCTGATTCTGCTCAGGAATCACTTTGCACTGCTCCCAAGCGGATAGACATATGCTGAAAGTTGCAGTCCTCAGAAAACAGAATAGTGGTTGCTTGCCTTACGTGCTGCCTCTAGCAGGTCTGGCTTTCTGTAGGAAGGGCATTTGCCCAATTCTAGAGGAAGGCAAAAAATGTCAATTTTGCCAAAAACATGTCCAAGTCATTTTATGACAGAGGCAAAGATTTTTTGAGGTGGGGGAGGTGAAACCTTTTATCAGACCAACTGCAGGGCTGGGATGAAGTTAGAAAAGCTGTTGAATGCAAGGCAGTCTTCATCAGGTTGAAAAGAGGCCTTTTGGGAAAGTCCCTATCAGCATTTTTTATTTCCAGTTTTTTAAGTTTGTTATGCACTAGAATCCCTACTTACAGCAAACAAAAATGTTGATATGTGTTTCAGTAATGATCTGAATTTACTTTTAAATATTAAACTATTAATTGAAAAAATGCAGAAATAGTGAAAAACAGACCAAATCTGTTAGCATCAACTCTTTCCTGATAAATACATTTAGTAAAAATAGCATTTGCAACAAAAGTTTCTTATTTACGAATTCACTGGTTCTACCATACATAAACTATGTGTATACATATACTATACATATAATGGTACAGTTTGTCACATCTGCAGTTAAACAAGCGGATCTTGGATTGGCCTCCTTAGTTATTTATGGACTCACCAATGACTTCCCTATTTATTGGAAGACTGTCATCCTTGTATTGAGGGACTGCTGCTAACATAAACTATCATGGTTGCTAGCTCAGATATGGAAGAACCACTAGCTCCAAATACACTGGTCCTTACATTTGATCTTAAGGAAACTCCTCTAAGCTGCAGCACTACAAGGTTTGTATATTTTTGGGGTTTTCCCAGCAGAAGGCAATAATGCACATAAGGATGTCTGATAAAGGTAAAACCAGGCACACTAGCCTCTTTGGAACATGCTTCCCATTTTGAGGAGCACAGTTCTTTTAAAGGAGCTAAAATATCTTTGGGGTTGAATTCCTGCCAGTTTCTGGCAAGGGCAGCTCTCCATCCTTTGTCAGCATCACTACCACCAGACACGCACACACCAAGGTTGTGGACAGATTTAACATTTATACCAGTGTGGAATGATACTAATATGAACTATTATGATGTAACTGTTACGTCTGCCTGCCCCTAAGTCATCTTTTATTCAGGGTTAAAGTTGCAGAGATGTAGGTCACTTAGATGACTTTGGAATCATACATGTGTCACAGTTGCATCATAATTGCTGATGCACTATCCTATGTGTCAGCTCCTCATCCTATCCCCTTTTTAAAGCAGTTGAAAATGGGCTGTCCACTGCCTGAGATGCTAAGGCCAGAACTAGAATAGCAGGAGTATTAGCACCCTAGCATACACCAGTCTCTCACTGCACGGGATAAATCCTTGAGTGTGAACAGTGAAAACTGGGTGGTGACAGTGGCTGACAGCAATTTTCATCCAAAGCCCTCTGCCACCTTAATATGCAGCAGGTGCGTTACTAACCATTAAATACAGCCACCTCTGGGGTGGATGGTAAACCTGCTTAACATACAATGCAACAGCTCTTGAGAGGATGTGAAGCTGGGAAGAATAGACCAGTGTTAAGTAGATTCATCCATGTTAGGATCTGGAAGGGACCGCACAAGATCATCAGGTCCAGCCCCCCTGCACTTGGTCAGGAAAGACTCAAACTCATGTTTCATTCCACCCAGGGGTGGCAGCATTTCACCAGTATGTGTGTAGCTAACAGGTGTGACATGGCTTGGAAGCCCAGGAAGTGCTTTGGGGCACAACATACAAAGGAGCAAACTGACATATGACTCTATTTATTTATTTATTTTTTCTGTTAGAGCAGTAGACTTTTCCCAAACTATTTCTCCAGCCAAGCAGGTTCCTCTCTCAGTGCATTCTTCACTTTCAGTTTTCATAGTGCTTTACAAGCAAATTCCCTTGTAGAGCCGCTCAGTGTCATTTTCTCAATCTTACAGGTAGAGAGATTGATCACCTGTGACTGTGTGCACAGCTGGGAATAGAACACAGCCATTGCTTGCTCCCAGGCCAGTGCTCAGCTCAATATGCCATGCTGTCTCCCTCTGTCTGGGGGAAGTGTTTGTGTAGCTGTGCCAAACTCTTTGTACCATTTCTCTGAAGAGGCTGAAAGCTGATTCCAGCTGAGAATTGTGCAGGTGGAAGAGCCCTTACACCAGGGGTGGGCAAAATGCAGCCCGGGGGGGGATGCGGCCCACCAGACCATTCTATCTGGCACACGGGGCCCCCCCAAAGTTAAGAAAATTAATATTTATCTGCCCCTGCCTGCCTGTCATTCGGCCCTCAATGGCTTGCCAAAACTCAGTAAGCGGCCCTCCACCCGAAATAATTGCCCATCCCTGCCACATCCCTGCCCATCCCTGCCACACTCTGGTGGCATTACCTCTGGCCTCTGCTCTTGCTGTCTTTGAGCTTGACAGTTTTCCAGCTGTTTTATAACATACACCAAGAGGGTAGGACAGGAGAGTTCCGCTCTTTGCTTCCCCTCTCATGTGCTGTGCCCTCACTAGCCCGGTAGCCAGCTGCCTTCCTGCAGCAGAAGTGACTAAACAGCTTAATCACATGAATTTGATGAATGACTGCAGCCAGCAGGAAAAATTAAGGGGTGTGGAGAGACTGGGGGAGGGAGGGGTGGTCTATGAGACCCCCATAACACAGGCAAAGCTACTGGTTTTTGCTGGCAGAAGAAGCTGTGGGAGGATGTTTGCTGCAACTCAGGGGTCCTGGTGTAGCCTTTGTTCCCTGGAACAAAATTAAGCTCAGAGATTTGTTAAGATTAGAGATTTGTGATTGAAAAGACCTCGAGACAGCCAGTCCATCCCAGCCCCCACTTTGTCAGCCAGCACCGGATCAATCATTCCCAGCATCCAAAGAGGGCGCAGAAGGGAGGAGAGATGTAAAGTGGAGGAAGGATGCCAGTTGTTCATGCATCAATATGCATGCACACACACTGGAGTGGGCTGTGCACTGAGGGCATCTTTCCTCTTGTGTCTGCAGAGATTTCCAACTGCAGCTGCTGTGTCACGGAGTTTCCCAGCTCAGAGGCCGGGGAAGTGCATCAGGACGTGGTAGAGGGGTGGACTTGCAAAACCTTTTGCTGTGCAGGGTAGTCCTTCACTCAGCCAAGCAGAAGCTGCTGCGTCTGCCCTTGGAATAGCTCTGCTGTTTGCCTGTAGCGTGACCCCTTCCAGCCCTGGATCCAGCTTCTGTCTCCATAGGTATGTGATAGTTACAGGAGGCTTTGGTCTGTGTGTGGTTTGTGGGTTCAAGCAGGCAGTTCTCTTTTCCATGTTAACACAACTGAATCAGGGTTTCCAAAGCATACTCTGGTCAGCCTGTCTTGTTAGCAGAAAAAGGTACTTGGGCCTCTTCAAATGAAGGTGCGCATGTATGAGGGTGAAAGGGGGTGGGGGTGGTGAAGCAACTTTTAATTTTGAGACTGCAACAGCCTTTTAATATGTGGTTTGTGTCAGGATTCCAATTAGTGGGTGTCAGCTTGGAGCTGTCAGCATGTTCAGTACAGAGCCCTGTAAGATTCCCAGGTACTTTTCATCTCAAGGCATTGGGTCAGTTCCAACAGTCCATGGCCCACAGTAGCTTATAGCAGGAAAGCAGGCAGTAGCTGCCTTTCTCCCTGCACTCCCCCTCTCCACCTGGTTGAGCTGCTGAATGAAAGGCTGGGGGTAGAGACTGAGGGTAGTTGGGGACATCTGAGGTTGGGCACAAAGTGGGGCTGATATAGGACATGGAGGAAAGAGATTCTTTCTGCAGACTGATGGTTGTGGAGAGCACCTGTTTGTGATGTTCCATTGAGATCCTGAGCATTAGGCCAGTTGTGCTGTTGTGGCCTGAGGTGGGGCAGGGTTCTTCTCAGCTCTGACAAGACCTTTTCTACCATAAAGCAGGAGACTTGGCTACCCTCCTGTTCATAACTGGCCCACAGGAAACCTAATGAGGCAGCTTGGGTCACCAGTGATTGGGCTGCATCCTCTGGGCCTTTCCTCTCTCACATTTCATTCCTCCTCTTTCTACTTTGCAAATCAGACCTGAGCCCTCTTTCTCCCCTCCATGCTGTTTGCAGACTGACCTAGCTCTCCTTTGTTATTTCTTTTCTGGAGATCAACCCCTTTCACTCTGTTGCTTTCATTTCCAGGGATAAACAGGGGTTTCTCGTGCTGACGTGACTTTTTGTGTACTCTCTAAGGAGTGAGGTCTTCAGCACCTTTTTGGGAGGCACTTGAAAAACAACATATATTTTGCTTGTTGCTGGTTCCTAGATTACCCAGACCTTTTAAAACAATCCAGCATCTTCCTGTAGCTGCGCATTCTGTTAATTGTCTGTTCCCAGGATTGTGAGAGGCAGAGTTACCCCTTTTGCTTTCATTAAAATGGGCTTTGAATCTTGCCAAATCCCCAGCTACAGAAGAAATTGATTTCTACTCTTTATTGGCTCCAGCATTACATAGCCCTTTGCTCCCAGCCTCCTCTAGCAGGTTCTGAAGTCCTGCCTCAGACCTGCCAGATGGATGCTGCTGGTATTTTCCTTTTAATTTGCACTCAAGAAGAGCATGCATCTCCAGTGTCAGGAACTGCTCTGACTGGATGGTAGTGGAGGTTGCATGTCATCAAATCCTTATTCGCCATGTAGTTTGGATCTAAGTAGCCACATCACCCTATTCTAATGCTTATGTAAAGCACTAGAAGTGATTGGAAGCAGGAAAGAATGAAAAAGGAGAGGAAACATTTGAACACACTTATCTTCCTCCCTCCCCCTCCTCCCCTTGCATTTGTGTACTTGAGTTTCATTTGGCCAGGCCATAGTAAGTGGAAGGTGCTGCTCTCCCTTGCCTGTTTAGGGATACTATGCTGCCCCACTGCTCAAACTAGACATGTCTTGGGGTTAAATAGAGCAACTTTGGGCTCCAGAACTCCTAAACCATAACCTTCACCAGCACTACATTTTTGGGGCCAAGTTCATGTCTGTATGAGTTTGCTCCCCATCCAGAAGCTAAAATATAACACTGCTCTCTGCCGCTGGGCTTAAGAAATCTGATTCCCCTGAGTTAATAATTCCAGTCTGGGATTTCCCTGTCCCTATCCTGGATGAGCAGACCTCACTGACACGGGCTGAGCAGGTGGGGAATGCTGCTTTGTCTTGCCTTCTCCCTTTGAACCATGAACCAGGGGTCACTTTTCAGAGGAGAATGATCCAATCGGGATGTTGGGCCATGCCTTCGTCACTGATATTTTAACACCATTTCAGCCCTCCCTCTGTTACTTCCTATTTGAGTTTTCAGTGAGGCTTCCATTAGTACAGTCCTGAGACTGCAAGATGTCCTTCTACTAGACAGGCTTTGATGACATAGGAATGGACAGAATGGACACAGCTGACGAGCTCAGACTTGTACAAGTGGGCAAAGTCACCGGATGTACTCCATCTCCTGGGGCTGTTTCCTGCTCTTGTCCTTGATGTTTAGATGGTAACAATGCCCTGAAGTAACTCAATGAGCAAGGAACATGGAAAGGCCTGTTCTGAGAGGGAGAGGGATTTGCAAAGCTGGTCTTTTATGGAATGGTCTGATGCAACTTAACTTTGCGCAGAGGCTTTCATGAGGACACCTGACATGGTTGAGTGCTAAAGCATGACCAAGGGAGAATGAGGCTCAGGCTAGAGCAGGAGTGGGCAAAATATGTCCCACAGGCTGGATCTGTGCTGCCAAGCCATTCTGTTCGGCCCGTGGAGCCCCTAAAAAATTTAGAAAATATTTATCTGCTCCTGGCTGCTTGTCAAAGATGACAGGAGCCTGGGGCAGTAAGACCCAGGGGGAGCCTCAGCAAGTACCAGCAGCCCAGCCCGGTCCCACCCCCAGCCATTTCCCTGCCTGCCTGCCCACACTGCTCCAGCACCATGTGGCTCCCGGCTGCATCACCAGATTGGGGAGCATGGGGCCTGTGCTGGTACCCCGCGGCAGAGGGGAAGGTGTATGGAGAGACTCTGTGTGTGTGTGTGTGTGTGTGTGTGTGTGTGTGTGTGTGTGTGTGTGTGTGTGTATTTGTAGGGTGAGTCCCACGCACAGACCCCACCATACACATGTACCCACACCCCCTCGCACTGCCATACACACAGACCCCCATACCCACACCCCCTCACACACCTGTCAGCCTCGCCCCACACAGTCCCCCCACAAACTCCATACCTACCTACACCCCACATATCCACACGCACACCCATATGCTCCCTCACCCTACACCTATTCACCCCCCACAGGCATACCCACACCCTTCCCCACATACCCAGACACCCAAAGCCCACCACAAACCTATACCGCCCCCCGCCCACACACACACAAAATACCACGATAGGACTTCATTTTAAGCTATTATATACAATCACCTCTGTGTACATTACACAAACACATGTAAACCAGGACAAAAATATTTTTTGAAACCAAATTAATGAATGTTTTAGATGTTTGCTTTTTAGAATATAATTTGGTATTTTTCTGGTTCCAGCAGGCAAAACCCCTTGCTGAAAGGAGTACTTCCTAAGGCAAGGGAAGGGACTCCTGGTGGCAAAGGTCAGGGGTTAGAGGACAGGACTTCCAGTCACAAGATGGCGACCAGGGGGTGGGGCACCTGCTTGCCAGAACTCAGTAAGTGGCCCTTAACCCAAAATAGTTGCCTGCCCTTGGGCTAGGGGGAAAAGAGGTTTGAGATGAGCAGGGAGACGCATTGAGGCTGCTACAAGGTATGTAGCGCCTGTGTGAGCTCTGTGGGGCAGGCTCTCATTCCAGCATGAGAGAACTGTACAGAGTGACACGCAGAGCCTGGTGACAGAAGGGATGAAATGGAAAGGGGCATAGAGCAAGAGAGCTCTGGGAAGTTGTGGAAGTCAAGTGCTTGGAGCTTTTTAAGTCCAAGGAAGTCAGCTTTGAGTTGTGCCCTGAAATGATCCTGGAGCCAGCAGTGCTCTTTGAGTGGGAGGACAATCTGACTGCACTTCTGTGTATGTTTGTTGGAAAGGAGGCAGCAGCATTGCACAGGTGATGGAGTCTGGAGAGCCTGGGCTCAGAAGGCCACAGAGAAAAGAGCTGTAATAGAGCAAAGGGACTGATGGTCTGGCTGAGATTCCAGCACAGTTCAGATGATGGCATAATCGAATGCTCAGATAAAGAGAGTGCAGGGGCAGGGTAAAGGTAGATACCATCAAAGCAGTTCTTGGTGGGACAATTGCAGCTGGATTCTGGGTCTGATGGTGCATCCTGGTCAGAGGAGCCCTCCAGAGGGGAATGTCATGAAATTCCATTGAGAGGCTTGAAAATCCCAAGTCACTCAGGCATCCAGTCTCTTTTCAGGACTTGCTGGACTTGGGGAATAAGATCACAGCCCCCAGCAAGAGAATGACTAGACTTCTGTAGGCTGCCTTCTCCTTACATAATCATGCCCCCAAAGTGTGTGGGCTCTGAGATGAGAGAGGAGAGGGGCATAGATTTTATGAGGGTTTCCTGAATCCTTGGCTGGTGACATTTCTTTGATAAGAAAAATCAGGCTTCCTGCTCACGGCTGAGGCCTGATGGTATTAGAGACTGCTGCAAATCGCCTTCCTTTGAAAGAAAAGGAAAAGAAAAGCACTGAGCAATTCCCAGACAGATTCCAGTCACAGTAACCAGGGCAGGACAGAGACCCTGGGCTAGCGATCTCAAGGAGCTTGCCTTCCAGACCCTATGGTATGGGCTAAGATGGCGATGGTAGGGAGGCTTGTTAAGATCGTGAAGAGAAATACATGAGGAAGTTTCTGTTGCATCGATAACTTGGAAGCCCCTTGTTAGGGCACAGCTTCACAAAAGTTTGCGCTACTGGGCCCCCAGCTCACACTGGCTGGGTACTGCTGGGGAACAGAGAAAGTTGATGCCTCTGGAATCGTAGCCGTGACTCCCGGCCCCTCATTGGCATTGTGATGCCCTGGTCATGAAGGAAAAGGAGCAAAATTCCAAGCACTTCCCAGTGTGGTGTGAGCTAATGTTATTGGTGGCACGGGGCAGTGTGAATGTGCTTCATTGGGACTATTGCCTAATGGACAGTGCCAGCTAGTTACTTCATAGCAGCTTCTGCTCAGCACATTTCCACACTAAGGAATAGGTTTTTCCTCCTGACACTGTTTGGGTGAGCTGCAAGCTGCCAGCAGGTCTTGGCTGAAAGGAAGAAGCTGAGTTGCTGCGATATTGGCAGCTCTGCAGTCAGAGGGCCCAAAAACGCCAGTCAGTCAGCATGCCTAGGAGAGCCTATAGCAGAATATATTGGTCTCTTCCGTAAACTCGACAGCCTTTTTTCTGTCAGGCCTGAGACAGCCCAGCTTATATGATTTCCAGACACCATAGAACAGAAGCAACGGGTGCCTGGGGATGTGAAGGTGATTCAAGGCAGCCAAGTCTTCAGCATGGGTTTGGGGTGAGAGGAAGCTGGAGTGCCTGCAAGGCAGGGCAATATGGTTCCCTTTAAACACATTTTGCTTCTGAGGCAAAACTTGTTTAAACAGGAGAGCCCTTTTGTGCTTGGTGAAAAGGGAATGATGCCCTATTTATAAATGGAAGATGAGCCGGGAAGATTCTAGGAAACTCTGTAGAAGTTGGAAGTGGGGGGAGTTGGTCTGAGAGAGGGAAAGGAGGTACTTGAGGATTTAGGGAGGAGAAATGTGTTGGCCAGACTTGAGGGACCTATGTCCCATGAGCTGGGCTGAAGTGTGGGTGTGGAGCAGCCCCACACTCTGCCTCAGTCACAGATTTAGCCCTCTCATGCATTCCCCCCCCACACACACACACATCAGTGACTAGCAAAGACACCCCCAGCGTTTTGCCCCTAAAGTGAGGTGAATGGTGAAGGAGATGATGAAGAAGGCTCCAAGTCCCTGCCCCACAGCATAGTTTTGGTGGGTCATGCTTTGGGGAGTCCCTTCCTCCATCTCACTTTTCTTGAGTGAGAACTGGGTGTGGTGGGCACGTCTCTTCCTGCCTCTCTGAGCTCAAGTGCAGCAGAGATCACGGTGACCCTCCTGGGCCCAAGCTGTGCCCCCCAGAGCTTGTGCTAAGCTCAGCACTGAGGTATCTTTCCCAGCCTTAGCTGAGTATCGATCCCGCCCTGTGTATTGCTGAGTCAGTGCAACCAGCTCAGGTTTCTGCACCCCCTCCTCCAGGGTTCGCTACAGATCTACAAGGTCAGACGTCTGAGATTCATCTATTCTTCCCAGTGGGTGGGGACATTGTCCTAACTTTTTCATTACATCATTTCCCACATTCTGTTCCCGCAAGGATAGAAGTGACTGTCCTGACAAGTATCTGGGAAGGAGTGAGGGTGGGTGGAAAAGAGCAAGGTAAATGTGAGAGCAGTGATGGCTAGGGGGCAGAGCCTTGAATCTTGTGCCCATGAGCTCGTCCCTCAACCTATTTGTGCCTCATCTTTTTCTCTCTGCAAAATGAGGCTGATAATCCTAATCAACCTTCTAGGGAGACTTTGATCAGAGCTAGTTAAATACTGCTAAAAAAGAGTAGTCTGTGACTAAAAGTCAACTGAATTTTAAAAGAATCTGCTTTGATGTTCTCCTTCCTTTACCTTGGCTTTCTGTGTGTGTCCTAACAATTGAGTTGGCTGGCAGGAGCGTTCAAAGGAAAGCCATTTTTTAATCAGAGATTGGATGACATTCACACAGCAGGTTTCATATTCAGAATTGCAAATCTGATTTTGCATGTTACTGTTCATCCAGTCAGAAACAGGAAACAGATTCTGTGTTCAAACAAAACAGATTGGATACGGAATAGTCTCAACAAACCTATCTAAAGAGAGCTATGGATCGGGGTGATTTACAGAAGCTGACAAATCCCTTTGAATAACTTATCTGAGGAAATCACCGTTTCTGAACACTTTGCAAACAAATAAAAACATACATATAATAAATACTTCATGCTGAATTATTTCATTCACTGTTTGATGGAACTTTGAAATCTTCCAATTATAGACAGCCAAGCAAAACACTGCTACTATAGTATGAAGAACACAAGATTTGTCCAATACAAAAATATCTGTATTATTTAAGAAAAACATGAGGTAATCCCAGTTTTATGTATAAATCAGATATTTATTTTTATTATACATACATATATATACATGCTTAAAAAACGTATATAAAACTAAAACTTTGTCCTGTTTTAGCATTTTTCACCTAAGCATCCTTTGCCTTTTTATTGACACGTCCTTTCCTCAGCCCTCTCCAGCCTGATTCTCTATTTCATCCTCCTGCTGTGCTCTGTGGGTCAGGGAATGGTGACCTTGTCCCTTGTTTGCACTGTGTTTGACACAGTGATCTCCTGATCTTAACAACAGCTAAACGCCAAAAAGTACTTTGTGTATGTGAGGGAATGCACTGGTGCCTGCCAGTCAGGCAGTGTTGTCCCCATTTTGCAGAGAGGGAAACTGAAGCACTGGGAGGCGGAGGGAACAACTTACCCAAGGTTACACAGTGAATCAGTAGTACAGCTGAGAATAGAAATTGGTCTCTTGATTCCATGTGCCCTGCTTGATCCGTTTGAACACGACCGCTTGCTGATGTTAACTGCAATGTCTTTCATCCTGAGAACTTAATGCATTCTGTATACAAAATAATCTAGCACATGCAGACCCTGAAACCACTCGCAGTATGGCGCAGATTTGGTTTTATAGCAGGCAACAATGCACACAGTGGGAAGTGAAGCTTAATGGCATGACTGGAAAATTCAGGGGGGGATTTAAGGAAGAAGAATACTATGCAAATCCAAGTCACAAGAATTTAAGTTAAAATCAGTTTTCTTATTGATTTCATAGATTTCATAGACATCAGGGCTGGAAGGGACCTCGGAAGATCATCGAGTCCAGCCCCCCGCCCAAAGGGCAGGAAGTCAGCTGGGGTCGTAGGATTCCAGCAAGATAAGCATCCAGTTTCATCTTGAAGGTGTTCAATGAAGGCGCTTGAACCACCTCCGGTGGCAGGCTGTTCCAGACCTTGGGGGCTCGGACAGTAAAGAAATTCTTCCTTATGTCCAGCCTGAAATGATCTTGAAGTAGTTTGTGACCATTCAACCTCGTCATCCCTTGGGGCGCTCTGGTGAACAAACGTTCCCCCAGATGCTGGTGGTCACCCCTGATAAACTTGTAGGTGGCCATCAGATCACCCCTGAGCTTGCGCTTTTTCAGGCTAAAGAGCCCCATGGCTCTCAGCCTGTCATCGTAGGGTCTGTTTCCCTGACCTCTGATCATGCGCGTGGCTCTTCTCTGGACTCTCTCAAGCTTCTCCACATCCTTTTTGAATTGTGGAGCCCAAAACTGGACACAGTACTCCAGCTGCGGCCTCACTAAGGCCGAGTACAGGGGGAGAATGACGTCCCGGGATTTGCTTGAGAAGCATCTATGGATACAAGCCAGCGTTTTGGTCGCTTTACTAGCTGCAGCATC
>NW_005842900.1:396122-407282 GCF_000455745.1 Alligator sinensis | reverse complement strand
GGATCCACTTTCTTCCCTTTCTTGAAGATAGGCACCACATTGGCCTTCTTCCAGTCTTCGGGCACTACACCAGAGCGCCAAGAGTTTTCAAAGATCCGTGCTAGAGGCTGGGCTATGATGCTCGCCAGCTCCTTGAGTACCCTGGGGTGAAGATTTTCAGGCCGGCTGAGTTGAAGGTATCCAGCTTCTCAAGATGTTCCTTCACAAAGTCAGCATTAAGGGAGGTCAGGGGATCACCCTCACCCGGACTTCCCGGCCCTGTAGCGGGCATGGGCGTCCCATGGGACTGATGAAAGACTGACGCAAAGTACCTATTTAATAGGTTGGCTTTTTCCTGGGCGTCAGTTGTCAGTTGAGGAAGCTTGGAGAAGCCAGTTCCAAGATAAAGGGAGCTGGGACAGCTGTGTGTTGTTCAGCTGAACAGCTTTGAAATGGAGAAGTGAATGTCAAAAAGGCATTTTACTCAACCCAGCTTTTCCTTTTAAACAAATGCCTTCATCTACTACAGTAATGACCCATAATACTGCTGCATGCAATGTCATTATGAAACTTTTAGAGGCCTGAAGCATTGCACAATATCGACATGTGAAAATTCATCTCACCTGTTCCAATGGTAACCTTAACTCTGCCCAGCAAGATGTCCTTATGCAGAGGCATGACAAGCTCATTGAGAGTCTGGAGAAGGGTTATGTAGAACAGATGGGGAGTGAAGGGGAGGAGGAGACATAGATGAGGGGAAGAAGAGACTTTCCTCTGGGAGCAGTAGCCGCATGGGTGGGCTCCCTGGGAACTGACCCTAGTGCCCTGTTTGTTCCCTCCTCCCCCTCTCCCAATACGTGCATATTGGGAGCAGGGCTCTGCCTGCTCTGGCAAAGGCTCTTTGGTGGGAAAGAGGGGAGCACCATCATGCTAGCTTCACTAGGCCCCCTTCTGCTCCCCCCAGATATATTGCTTAGTGTGGCACTGAGGCGCAGGGCTGCCCCTGCCATAGCAAGGACTCTAGGAGACTATTTTGGTTCCTCCTCTTGGTCAGCACCTGGGAATGGTGCCCTGCTAACCTCACCCTAGTTACACACTGCTGTCCCTGTGAACCCTTTTGACACATACTTACTAGTGATTATGATAATTTGTGGATCTGTACATGCAGCTTATGATCCGTGATCTCATGCGTCTCAGGGTCAGAGTTAAGGTGGTAGTTGGACCATACGAGATGAAATTTTCACATTCTTGCAGATCAAATATGTGAATGGTAAGGATCCTAGAATACTTAAAGTGCCTTATTTTATTTTCAGCAGTAATGTTGACAGTAACACTGTAGTTATGTAATTTACAGAAGAGTTTTGAGAGCTTCAGCGATCTTTACTGTAAGATGTCTGTGTGGGCATCTGGGGGAAAGGAAGGTGAACTGAGGACTGAATGATGGAGACTGCTGTGATGGGTGTGTACAGGTTGTACAGAGGCAGATTTGAGGTTGGTTGAGTTGTAGTGGAACCCAAGTGGTCGCTTCCTGTCTAAAACTCCTTCTATTCCATAAAACTGCAGCCATGAAAAGTATGATGAATTCATGGAACTGGGGGAGGCTGACTGGGGCAGGGATTGGTCTGGGATATACAGAGTTGAGTTTGGGGGTCTACAGGAAGTTTGAATTTTGGAGGCATGTAACCAGGAAAGCCTGGAAGGGAATGGAAAGCAGGATTTAGTGGAGGAATCTGCTGTTGCTTCTCCAGCCAGGAGCAAAGTTAGTGTCCTCCTAGATTCTAGCCTAGTTCTTCCTTTAGGTTATTAGTTGGGACGTGTACAGTGTCTGGGACCTTACAGGGAAATATAGATCCCCATCTACTCCCCTGGACAGCAGTGTCTTCTGTTCACTCCTCTTCCCTGTGGCTGGATGTACCTGCTGGAAAAGTAAACATTGTTTCTGGAAATGGGTTGGGGAGCTTGCTCTGGGAAGCAGGGCTGAGGCTGGGAAGGGACTTGCAGGTTGCTAGGAGTCTCATTATTTATTTGTTGATGGTCCAGTGACTCAGTCAATCAGACTTACTCTTCTTGCTAACAAAAAGGGGATGAATTATTTATCAGCTGAAAATGCCAGATGGTGATAGCTCTGCTGTTTTCAGAGGAAGGAGAGCGTGAGGAGGGAGGGAGATGGGAACACAGAAAATGAACAGATTGTGTGCAGCTCTGCAGGGAAGTGCCTAGTCCTCCCTAGAGGACCCTCACCTCAGTCTGGCCCCTGACACCTTACTAGCTTTCAGGAAAGGGTCTGGGAGCTTGTGTCTCTTTCAACCCAACAGTGTTGGGCATCAGAAGTAAGTTCCCCTGTTTCTGCTTCTCTTTTCTAAATCTCCAAACTCTAGTATTCATTTCTTTCCCCTGGGACTGCTTGTCTCTTGCCTGCAGAATCCTGCTTCCCCAAACTCAGCTCTGCTTGACATCCCTGGGTCAAAAAGAAAGTTCTCCCTGATGCGGGAAGGCAGTGAGGAAACAGACAGGTGAGGGGAGACAGATATTTTCCAAGGTTTTATCTACACTCCTGATTCCCAGCCCCAGGAGTGACTTTAGGGTCAATATTTCACTGGGATCTCTGACTCTGCAACTAGGCACAACTTTGGGAAAAACTCTGTCTGTTTAAGGTGGTCTAGAACTTCTTGTGATGGAAAGCCAGAGTGACTGCGTCTTCTAAGGGAACCCCAAAGTTTCATTTGCAGGGAGCAACAGGGGTGACTTGGGAACAGGCACTGATACTCTACAGAGTCCCATGCCCCAGGGGGATACTTGGTAGTGCTGTGCTGCAAGGAATGGTGGGAGCGATACAGGAGAAAGGGGAGGAATGCTTTGGCCATGCAGTTAATACTAGAGGTGCACTGATACATCGGTCTGATATCAGATCGGCACTGATATAAAGACAATAGACTATATTGGAAATAGTTTCATAGTTGGTAGGGTCGGAAGGGACCAGAGCAGATCATCAAGTCCACCCCCCCTGCCATAGGCAGGAAAGAATGCTGGGGTCAAACGACCCTGGCTAGGTGTTCATCTAGCCTCCTTTTGAAGACCCCCAGGCTAAGAGCAAGCACCACTTCCCTTGGAAGTTGGTTCCAGATCCTAGCCACCCTGACTGAAGTAGTGTCTCCTGATGTCCAGCCTGAACCTACTCTCAGCCAATTTATGGCCGTTATTCCTAGTTACTCCTGGTAGTGCTTGGGGGAACAGGGTCTCTCCCGTTACCTGCTGGTCCCCCTTGGTAAATTTATAGACGGCCACCAGATCCCCTCTTAGCCTTCTCTTGTGAAGGCTGAACAGGTTCAGGTCCCTTAGCCTCTCCTCATAAGGCCTGCCCTGCTGCCCCCTGATCATGCGAGTGGCCCTCCTTTGGACCCTTTTGATGCTGTCCACATCCCTCCTGAAGTGCAGCGCCCAGAACTGGACGCAGTACTCCAACTGTGGCTTGACCAATGTCGCATAGAGGGGGAGGATTACCTCCTTGGATCTGCTCATGATGCATCTGTGGCTGCATGACAAGGTGCGGTTGGCCCTACTGACCGCATCAGCCTGATGTGGCCGATAATTTGGCTGATAAATGCCCATATGTGCACACAGCCACAGTGCAGCACGTAGGCAGTGAGGAGGACAGCCCAGCAGCTTGGAGAGCTGTGTGCAGCTAGTAAGTCTGTTGTGGTGAAAGGAGAGTGGGGAGGAAAGGGGCGTGGGGTGGCAGATCAACGTCCCCTACAGTGAAGGAGGGAATGGGGCTGGGGTAGGTGCTGCCCAGCCAGGGTGGGGCAGGTGCGGGACTGAGCCACGGCGGGGCGGGGTGGCTCCTGCTGCTGCTGCGTGCTGCTAGTCAGGGAGTGGTTCGTTTGGTTGCTTGTTCAGAGGCTCCTGCTGCTGCTCCCGCTGCTCATCTAGGAGGACATGGGGGGTCCTGTGTGCCCCCAGATCTGTAGGATGGGCTGCAGCTGCGGGCTGGAGCCGGGGCTGTGCCGCGCCACGCTGCGCTGCACTTAGGGTTGGCGGAGAGGGCACGGGGGGGAGGGCTGCAGCCATCCCAAATTTTGCTCTAGCCCTGCCATAGCCTTCTCCCAGCACTGCCGCTGCCCACCCCAAGCACAGCGCAGCCCCTGGCTACAGCCTGCCCGGCCCAGCCCTTACAGAACCGGGGGCACATGCCCCCCATGCCCTCCTGAATGAGCAGTGGGAGCTTCCAGATGAGTGGCACGCAGAGGCAGGAGCACCCCCCAGCACCCTGGATGAGCCACGGCTCCATCCTGTGCCCGCCCCACCCTGCTGGGCCTCACCTGCCCCAGCCGCAGCCCTACTCCCTCCCTCACTGCAGGCAGCATTAATCGGCCCCCCTATGCCCCTTCCCTACCTCCTCCCCTTCCACCACAACAGACTTATCAGCTACATACAGCTGTATCAGAAATCAGTATCGGCTGATATGCCTCCTTAAAAATCTGCTATCGGTATCGGCCCCCAAAATCTCTATTGGTGCACCCCTAGTTAATACTATTCTCTATACTCCACCATAGTGCTCTGTGCCACCAGGCATGCTGTGTTTTGGGTAAGATGTAAAACTTGCCCTCACGGCTGTTGCTCACTGAAGCTCCGTGGGCACATCTTCCAGGTGTCAGGGTGTTAGCTAGATCCCTGTGAAACTTTCCCAGCAAAGCCCAAACAATTTGAAGCTTAGTGAATCCCAGATTCTAAGACAGAAGCCAGTGAGTGTTTCTATGGGCCCTGTACATCTTTCATCAACACCTGTCACAGCCTTTGTGGATGTGGTTAAGGATGTGATTATTTTTGTGAGGGATTCTCAGCTTTTGTTACAGTTTTGTAGCATCATATCTGATCCTGCTAGAGCTGAGAATCACATGTGCTGAGCACAGGTGTAGTCCCATGCCAGGTCTTTCAGGTTATACAAGGCTGCTCCCTGATGCACAGCACTTAAATGTAGTTTGCTGACTATCGTTTCACCCAGAACTTGAAACTAACTTCAGAAGGCAATGTAATGGGCTAGGGGTCAGTCCCAGCTCCGTAGACTGGGACTTAGAAGTCCCACTTACTTCCTATGTAATTTTGGGTATGTCACTTCACCTCCCTGTGCCTATTTCCACCTTTGCCATTTGTCATTCTTGTCTATTTATAAATCTAATAAAAATTTAGAAACTTGCTCGTTGGGACAGGGAGTGGGTGTTTGTGCGGAGCCTAGCACAACGAGGTCCTGATTTTGGTTGTCATCTAAAAAGAAGGGTGTGAAACAAATACTAGATGACAGTAAGTGCAGTTTCTCAGAACCAGGTCAAATGGCAGAGACATCTCTCCCATGTGTGCACTAACAAAAATGAAAATATGAATGCTTAGCATGGCTACAGTGTTGGGAATTTTGGTAGCTCTGTGGAAAGTTGACAGGGTGTAAACAAAGCTAACCGTTAGCAAAGCACATCCCAGCAAGTAGGTGTATGACCTCGCCATGGATGGGGGTGGGGAATGCATGTGACCATCATGCCCTCTTCACACTGGGTGAGACACTAGAGCAGGGATCAGATCATGTGGGCTGGATATGACCCACGGTACCATTGGATCCAGCCTCTGGACCTGGGGCTTCAGTGACATTCAGTGGCAAAGAGGTTGGTGGTGGGGAGTTCTCCCGTGCCACAGCAGGAAGAAGTGGTGGTGGTTGCATCCTAGCACCCATCCGCCCACCACTCTTATCTCAGCGGGGTTATGCCAGCTGGCAGCCTGACAAGGTTGTCAACCACTGCTCTATAGCTAATTATTCCTGTTGCAGAACTGGGCCCCAGCTTCCCGCTTCCCAGTGCAGCTGCCCTAGGAATCCCTAACTGGCTGCACCAGGTCAGACTGCTGCTCCCCCTGCTTTTCCTTTCACCATGCCTTCCAAGGAGGCAAGAGGCCTGGAAAAGGGCAGGGCACTGGTTGATGAGGTCAGTGCTTGCTGTAGGCTCAAGGTATGTGGGTCTAGGTGTTCAGAGCTTTTACGGAAATAGCCCACCTGTGGAGCCCTTCTTGTAGGGCAGTGGGGACAAACCTTTGTGGTAAGTATGTCATGAATTAGCTCCACACACTTCGCAAGTGCTACTCTGATCCTCTTCCCCTGCCCTACCTGCTGCTCTGTATTCTGCTGCCTGCCCAATCTGCTGCTCTGTCTCCCACTGTGCTGCCTGTTCCTTCCCTGATCTGCTGTGCCACACACAGAGGCTGCCTGTGCCACTTGTGGCACCCATGCCACAGGCTGGCCATCCCTATTGTAGAGCATGGGTGTCACCTGTATGCCTGGGAGCCATGAGAACCAGTGCCATGGTTCATATAGAGCAGTACCTGGATGCCTAAAAAGTGGGAGAGTTTGCAGATAGAAGCATAGTTAACTACAGGCAGGGGCATTGCCATAGTGCACCTATAAGGTTCAGTCCTCCAAGCCAACTCTACTGTGCCAGGTCCTCCTTCTCCAGAACAGGGAATGGACCCCCCTCTATTCCCACAGTGGTAGGTTTAACTCAATCACTCGGACTTTTGAATGGGTAGATTCCCTCCGTGACGTCAAGAGCATTGTTTTGGAAGAGAAGGTTTGTTCATGAGGGCTTGTTGGACATACTGGCACTCCCCAGGGGCCCTGGGAATCTATTGATAACTGCTTCATCTTATGCTGATGTGGAAGAACACCACAGGACCAAACCAGGTCCTTTGTTTCCAGAACTGGGCTTGAGTCCAAGACATCACCCATTATGGCTTGAGGGGTAAGGGAGTATGCTGCATCTTCCTCTCATGCTTCAAGCCAGTGAAAGCTTTGCAGTGGGGAACAACTGTGCAGCAGCAAATTGCACTTGCAGCTACCTTGGGTAATAGGGACACTTACCCCAACACAGCAGAAATGGCCAACAGCACTCACTGGGACCCACACAGAGCCTGGGATTTCCTGCCTGGGCTACTGTCCTCCTTGGCCACTGGTGGTCTAGCTAAACACTGCCTCCTTCAGGATCCAGTGGTTCCATCACTGGGGACCTCCTTGGTAGGTCACTGAGGACCTCTGACCCCTCCATGCCCTCACTATGCACTGCCCTCTCTTCCTCTATGGGTTTGTATCACCAAGTTCTGCCCCTTCATACTCTGTTGGACCCACAGCTTGACATGGCTCCCTGATCACACTCTAAGGACCCTGTCCACGTTAGGCTCCTGAGGCTCTTTTTGCTAGGTGCTAAGAGGAAACAAGGGAGAGAACGATGGAGCAGGAAAGTGATGTGAGCTCTTTGCCATGGGTCGTTACTGTAAAAATTCTTTTACAAGGCCATATTAAAGGAATCAAAAGTGGCCTGGACAGAGAATAAGGAGGTGTTTTGGAAAAACTTGGGAAAACAGAATACAGAAAATGGCCAGGACAAGGTGAGTGGCTGGAGCCCTGTGAGATGTTGGACAGCTGAGTTTTCAACACTTAGAAAATGTCTTTTGGCCAGCGCTCCTACCAGGAGGCAGGAAGGTGGTCTGGAGCACCTGTTAGCATACACCTACCTCTGAAATCAAGGATTCCAGGTATTCAAAGGGAAGAGAGGGATAGGAAGATAATTTGTTGGTTGCTACTACCAGCACAGATGTGGTGGTAGGGGAATGTGGTGAGTAGAGCCCTGTCAGTCTCTTGCTACTTTTTATCTCTCTTATTTGTAGCGGCTTATGAAGATGGTCCAGTGTCCTGCACCTGACCTCTGACTTCACCATGATACCAACAACTCATTCCAGCCTCTGAGACTGAGCAGGGAAGGCGGTGAAGGCCCTTTACTCTCAGGTAGGAATAAAGCAAGGATGCAGCTAAAAGTCCAAATGGCAACAGAACAATACAATTCTGTGGGGTGGAGGCCAGGGATGTGGCAGCCCCAGTGGCTAGCACCACCCCCCACTTCTGCAGCACCACTTGCTAGGAGATTTTTTGCTCTGACCTCTGTAGTGCCTGCTTCTGGGCCAGGCTGGGACTGCAGCAGCTATCAGATCACCCTGTCAGCATGCTGTCCCTAGCCTAATTATGTCCCTACCCAGTTCCTTCCACTGGGAAAAGCTAGGACTGGCCTGGCTCCCCAGCCAAAGTCCCCTGCAGTCCCCACCCTCCCTCCTGTCCCTCACTGACCCTGCCTGGGTTTTTGCAGGGTGAGGCCCAACAGATTGGACAGGAGGCACGGATGGACAGCATGTATTTTCCTGAGTCAGCACCAGGGGGCCCCAACCCCATCTCCCTGGATGTTCTCAGCTTCCTGGACACATTAGCGAACAGCACGGAGGAGCAGTGCTTCAGCGCCCGCTCTCACAGCACGGTTCTCCAGGGGCTGCCCTTCGGCGGTGTGCCCACTGTGCTTGCCATCAACTTCATCCTCTGGTTGGTGAGTGAGCAGGTGTGGGGGGGCTGGGTACCAATCCCCACCTCCCTTCCCACATTCCAGGGAGATGGTCTTATGCACACAGGAAAGATAAGCCCTTTCCAAGGGTCTCAGGGCGACTAATGTCTGAGTGGGAGAGGAGGGGCACCCTTACTGCAGAGGGCCATGTGTACAGCATCCCAGCGGGTGGCAGTAGAAGCAAGGACCAAGACAAATTGAACCAGGAGGTCCCTTGCAGGTCCTCTTTGCCTGTGGAAAGACAGCTTTAACCATGTGCACTTTCCCATAGCAACAGTCATACTCAGAAACCTGGGCCCTGTAACTACCCCTCTGTGGTAGCACTGGTGGATGCTGCAGCAGAGACAAGGTTTGTCACTGTCACCCTCACAAAGCGTGAAGGGATGACACAGCAGCAAAACCACATCACCCTTGTCTACACTGGAGCTTTTACTGATACCTGGGCTAAAGGAAGTGTGGGAAGAGGGTGTATACATGGCTGTGGGTGTGGAGTTGGTATCCCTGAGGGGAAGCTGGTAGGAACAGCAGCCATAAACACGTGTGTGCCTTACATGAACCACCAAGGGGGAATCCGATTCTGCCTACAGACATGTGGGTGGGTTTCAGTGCATGCCATGTGTCTGCAGCAGGTGTACAGCCCAATCTGCAAGTGGGGAGGGGCTGTACTATGAGCTGAGCAAGCAGTTTTGCCCAAGGAGTATTTGGCAGGTTTCTGTGTATGGACTCTTCTCTTTACCTGTGTGTGTAGTAGGCACTGTGGCTATGTAGGTGTCTGCCTCTGTGTGTGGAGAGCTATGCTCACCTCAGCTGTGTTAGCTTTCCATCTCTGTGTGTGTGCATTCTCTCTGGGCGTACAGGGGTGTGGATATATATAGTCCCCTGGGTTTAGTGGGATTTTGCTAGTGTGTGAGTACAGTCAATAGTCCCCTGGGTTTAGTGGGATTTTGCTAGAGTTTGAGTACAGTCCCCCTGCCAGTGGGCCTCTGGCAGCTGTGGTGACATTGCTAAGGCAGGAGCACAGTTGGCCATCAGCACTGAGGGGACACAGTAGAGATCAGGCAAAGGGAACATTAACCCTTTGATTTCTCCCACCTGCTGAAGCTCCTCCTCCTGGTCTTCTCCTGCCTTCGAAAAGCAGCTTGGGACTATGGGCGTCTGGCCCTGCTGATGGATAATGACAGGTAAGAACTAAGCTTCCTTCCTAGATGCCTTAATGGCCTTGTCAGTCTCCAGCCTCTGCTACAGCTATCAAGGAAGAAGCCAGTTAGTGCCACTTGGTTATAATGTGGATAGAGTTTCAGGTATTGGGGGATGTTGCAGCTCATAACCTCTGTAGCTGTCTTGCCTCCTCCATGCTGCAGACTGTCTTAAGAGAAGTTGAACTCTCTGCTGTGCTACAGCACAGCCTGGGCTGCATCTGGGCCAGCTTTCCCAGCAGGCCCTAGTTGGTGTTGCTTGGTACAGAGCGAGCCAGCACCAGGCAGGTTTTGACTCTGGTGTGTTTAGGGATATGGCTTTCTTTTCATGCAGTTATTTTAAGGAATGCCATAAAACCCCATTAGCATGTGCAGCATTTATTGAGCTAAAGCACCATTTCCCCTGCCTCCTGCCACACAGTCGCATAATACCTTAGGCAAGCCCCCATCCTCTGACTGAAATTTCTGATTTGCTCCTGTCACTGTGGGCTTGATTCCCCACCTGCTGAAACCACTGGCAAAGGTGTGGCTGAATGCAATAGGCCAGGAGTCAGCCCATGGCCTGCACAGAAGGACTCCCTGAGGGCTAAGGAAGTAGCTGGCATATGTCTTGGTGCTTTAGCCTTCTGGAAAAGAGGGTGCCTCTTGCAGAGAGGTCCTGAGTGTGCATCTGGATGAAACCTTCAAGCTATGATATGGCAAGAGAAAGGAGATGATGGTGTAGGGACACACTTGGAGGGGGGTGTGGAATTTGCTGTCTGGGCGGAGGTGAGAGGACCTGTAAGGAAACAGGTAATGGTTGAGCTTGGAATAGGTGATAGTTGGGGGGGATTATGGCACCTGGTGTGCTGCAGTTCTTTGTGTTACTAACAGTAAGGTGGAGGTGAAGGAGGAGTGAGTGTATGGGGAGTAAAGGTCTCGAGGCTGCAGTTGTGATAGCTGACTAGGTGATACTGTGCAAAGGAGTGGTTGCAGGGAATGGGGAAGGGAACTGGGCAAGATGATCAGGGAATGATGCAGTCTTCTGAGTAGCTGTTGGTGTGTCTAATTGTCTCTTTCCCCCCCGCACTTTTGTAACAGCCGAATCCCGCCAAGCACATGGAACTCCTATGAGTAATGATACTAGTGATCTGGTGACTGGCGTTGGTGGCAGGATACGTTTCTTGGAAAAGAAAGAATCAGTAGCTGCTTTCCTAGGGTGTTTGAGGGGCAGGTGACTAGCCCAGACATCTCCCAGCATAGAGCCTGGCACTGGCAGCAAGAGGAGGGCTTGAGGACAGTTGTGTATAGCAGCAAAATTCCCAAATTCTTCCACTCAGCTGCAGTGGGTGGAAGGGAATATCAGTAGTCTCTGGGCCTTAGGACAAAGCCCTACATTAAAATATGAACATCCATCACAATTAAAAATGACTCCGGCACCAGGTTTGAGGGGGTGGGGGTTACATTCTGAGAGGTTTTGTTGTCCATTCACCCCTCCATACCCTGCAGCCTGAAACCAGACTGATCTGCCAGGCCTCCCCTCCTAGGCTTGCCAGGCTCCTCAGTATTTTAGTGCCATCCTGCTCCCC
>NW_005842900.1:375204-396104 GCF_000455745.1 Alligator sinensis | reverse complement strand
CTTTCCCTAGGATGCACTGGGGGTGGGGGGTAGCACAGATGTGGTGATGGGGGAATGTGGGGTAGTCTCTGCAAGGCATGAGGCTGGCTACAGGAAATTGTTTCTAGAACCCTTTTCTGATCTTTATTCTCCTTTGGTTTTTCTTCTGCTCTGGCTTTGGGTCTAAAACTGGAAATGTGTTGATGAGGTTTTCCCTCCTGGGACAGATCAAAGGGGCGCAGGCAAGATTCAAAACATGTGCTGGGATTAAAAAGTACTGGAATGTCTCCTGAGATCAACTATGGGGCTGTAAAAATTCATTTTACAGGAATCATCCAGCATGTGAGCTGAAAGAGATGCTCCCATTAGCTGTCAGTGCTACAGGGCCTATGACACCTAGTGAAGCAATTCTGATTCTGCTCTATAGAGAGTAGCATGTGTGCAGACATGCACACCCAATCTCTCATTCATTACAATATTACCATTGTTGACTGACTTGGTGTCTCATCTCTCCTGTATCTGGTGGCCATCAGTTGAGTTCGATATGCCCACTCAGCAATGGCAGCATGTGTCTAATCACTGTTCTAGTGACCATGAAACTATAACCTGGGCATAGGAACTGCAGTGACTTCCTTGGGTGATGGGGTGGGGGTGACATGCTTTGGGACTGTAGTGGTTTTATGCACAGAGTCCTTCTACCACCTGCTGATTCACTGGCTTAGTGAACAGGCTGATGGAAGAACTGACTACGTAAGCTATTGAGCTGAGAAATCCCTGCCAGCCTCTGGGCTAGAAATGCACAGGCACTGTCCCAGCCCAGTTGATTGCCCAGGAAGGTCTCAATAACTAAGGGAAAGCTTCTGATCACTTTGATGAAAGTCTGATCAGGATCTTACATTTTCCCTTTTCCTTTTGTCCTTCTGCCTCTTTCATTCTCTTCTTCCTCTCCCTCTCTCTATACTTTTCCTTTGTCATCCTTTCTGTCTTCCCTGAAAGCCTGACGTCACTGTTCTATGGAGAGCAGAGTGAGAAGGAGAAATCCCCTTCCGAGACCAGCCCGCTGGAAGCTGATAACAAAGATGTGGTGAGTGTCCAGCAGGATGTAGTGGGGGAAGTTAGCTCCATCCTGTGCCAAGAGGAAGTGTTATTATTGGAAGCCCAGGTCAGAAATGGAATTGGGTCACAAGCACAGAGCTTCCTGCTTCATCTGAACCAGCAGCAGATCAAAGAGCTGCTCATTTTTTTTCCTGGGAAGCTGCATTGTTCTGATGTTCTTATTAGGGGGGGCAGGTTGGGGGAAATCACTGCCTTTTTTCCTATCACCCCAGAGCAATTTAATTGCTTACACTAGCAGCAGGAGACTTAACGCAGACAGAGTATGGGCACTGTCTGTAGCGAGGAAGTTTGGTGCCCTTGGCAAGCCTGTAGTCGCAGCCCTCCCTCATCCCACACCCAGATCCGGGGCCTGGGGGTGCACACAGTGGTGGGAGCTGCCCCCACCCCCACCCTGCGCCCCCCCCGGACAAGCTGCTTGTGGTTCTGTCTTGCACCCTACCCCAGCTGGGCACTATCTGTTCCAGTCACAGTCCCCCTCCACCCTCACCAGAGGGCCTCAATCTGCCCCCACCCCAACTGTCCCCCACAACAGACTCACCAGTCAGGCACTGCTCTCCAAGTTGCCAGACTGGCCATGTGCATGCTGCAGCAGTGTGCATGCACGCGGCATTTATCAGCGACATTATTGACCACATGAGCCAAAATTTTTCAACATATTTATAACAAAATATCAACTCACAACTCACCTGTTGGTGCCCTTTTGCTTCAGTGCCCAGAGCAGTCACCCCACTTGCCCCTCCCTTCCTGTGGTACTGACTTCTACCATTGTGCCATCTCCATCCAGGCCAAGCAGAGCTAGACAAACTGGTGACAGAAACTCCAGAGTCCTGTGTAGAGCAGCACCTCCTCCAGTAGCAAATCCTGGCCAAGGTCTAGGAATTCCTTTCTGGCCCCTAACCCTGACTCCCTAACAGGGGTAAGGGAGTCAGTGTACATTTCACTGCATGTACATCTTCCCTTGATGCCAGGTGGCTATGGAGTCAAGTCATACTGAAGCCAAGCAGAGTTGCTTGAATGCTGCATAAGGAGCATTGGCTCCCAGGATGCAAACTCGTCTTCAAGACTGATACTACCAGGCAGTTCTAGGTCAGGTACTGAGGAGGAGATATCCTTGGGAAGGAGTGCTTGAGCTAAAGGCTACCATACCAAGGTGGGGCAGGGAGGGCAGTGTAGACCCGGCCCCTTGATTTTGCAGGGTTCATCCCCCTGCTATTTTCTCCCTTGACCTCTCCCCCCTAACCTGCTCTCAAAGACAGGGCCTCGCCCTCCTGGCCCTCTGCTGTGGTTACTTGCTGTAAAGACATCTGTAGCCTAAATTTTTCTCCCTGAGCCTCAGGACTTTCCCTCCTCATCCTGCTAGCTGCCTCCTGAGAGTATTAGTAGGTCCCTTCCATTTACACAGTCACTCTGAAGATATTTATAAGGTGCACATATGTCCCTCTGGAGTCATCATTATTCTAGACCACTGATTTTCAATGAGGGGGCCATGGCACCCTGGGGTGCTTCAAGGTCTTTGTAACAGTATTGCACAATATTAGCACTGTTAGATATGAAATTACAAGATCAACCCAGAGATTCCAAGTAGGAACTCAGAGTGTCAAAAGCATTCTGACCTGTTGTGGCCTTTTTGAGTTCTTTGCAACAGAAGAATTACTCTAGTATTGTTCTGTAGTCAAGAAATGAATGAATGCTAAGAGTTGGCATCTTCCAAGGAGTGCCTTGAATCTAATGAGGGGTGCCTTGAGTCTCAAAAGGCTGAGAACCAATGTTCTAGGTCATGCTGCCTAGACTCGTGCCCTGGAATGTGGCCAGGTGCATTTAACACTTGGTTTCTCTCCCCTTCTCCTCATATGCCTATCCTGAGCCCTCTGCTTCCTTTGCTGATTGCCCATGTGGAAAGTAAAGATCCCCAGGCAATTGCAGCAAAAGCAGTGGAAAGCAATCAAGCCTTCTGCCCTAAGAGGCAAGAGTTGTTCTGTCTGTGCTGGTAGGAGCATTGTCTTTGAGTTCAAAACGGCAGCTGTGCTAGCATAACACAAGCTGATGCATTGAAGGCATTCCCTGTTCTCCCCAGCCATGGTTGTAGTGCTGCCGGCACCCACTTCCCTACATGAAGCTCTCTCAGCCCATGTTGCTCTTATGGTATCTTGCATTGACCTCCACTAACTGATCTTGTTTTCCATCTTCCTTTCTAGGGATTCTGCTCTTGGCTCATTTCCATCTACCAAATGAAGTAAGTACATGTCCTTCCCAATCTGTACAGGGGAATGGCAACCATGCCTCATTCTGCCTTTCAATTTACTAAGGCACCCTCACCAATATATGGTGCCTTCAACCCCAGGTTGTTGTATCCACTTGGCCTCCCTTGGCAGCCTTGGGTAAGAAAGGAGTGCAGATTTTTTACTTATTATCCAACACTCTGTCCCTTGTCCTGCTCCATCTCCAACTTGCTCTGCTTTTGGTGATTGCTCCCTTCCTGCCCTGTGAGTCATTCAGGGGTCCCACCACTTATCTGGAGTTCAGAAAGTCTGACATACTTCTCCCCTCATTTCTGAAAATACCATTTGGGTTTGGAAGAGCAAGAAAATGTCTCTACTCGGGTCCCTTGGGGTGGGAAAATGCTGGAACTGTCACAGGAGAGACCGTTTTCCAGGCAATTTCCAGCTCCAGTTTTATAGTTTCATAGTTTCATAGTTGGTAGGGTTGGAAAGGACCTGAGCAGATCATCAAATCCGACCCCCTGCCATGGGCAGGAAAGAATGCTGGGGCCAAATGACCCTGGCTAGGTGTCTATCTAGCCTTCTTTTGAACACCCTCCAGGGTAGGAGTGAGCACCACTTCCTTTCGAAGATGGTTCCAGATCCTAGCCACACTGACAGAAGTAGTGCCTCCTGATATCTAGCCTGAATCTACTCTCCATTAACTTATGGCTGCTATTCCTTGTTACTCCTGGTAGTGCTCAGGGCACCAGGGACTCTCCCATTGCCTGCTGGTCCCCCTTGGTCAGTCTATAGACGGCCACCAGATCCCCTCTTAACCTTCTCTTGTGGAGGCTGAACAGGTTCAGGTCCCGTAGCCTCCCCTCATAGCCTTGCTGCCCCCTGCAGCCTTGCAGCCTTGCTGCCCCTGATCATGCGAGTGGCCCTCCTCTGGACCCTCCTGATGCTGTCTACATCCCTCCTGAAGTGCAGTGCCCAGAACTGGATGCAGTACTCCAACTGCGGCCTGACCAATGTTGCATGGAGGGGGAGGATCACCTCCTTGGACCTGCTCGTGATGCATCTATGGATGCATGACAAGTTGCGGTTAGCTTTCCTGACCGTGTCCCCACATTGTCGGCCCATGTTCATCTTGGAGTCAATAACGACTCCAAGATCCTTTTCTGCCTCTGTACGGATAAGAAGGGAGTTCCCCAGCCTGTAGGTATGCTGCTGGTTCTTCCTCCCCAGGTGCAATACATTGCACTTGTAAGTATTGAAACCCATCCTGTTCTCATCGGCCCACCCCTGTAACCTGTCTAGATCTAATTGCAGCCTGTCCATTTCTTCTAGTGTGCCCACGTCTCCCCACATCTTAGTGTCATCTGCGAATTTGAACAAGGTGCTTTTCACCCCCTCATCCAAGTCGCTAATGAAGATGTCCCCCTTGGGGATCCCACTGCCCACATCCCTCCAGGTCGAAAATGACCTGTCCACAACCACTCTCTGGGTGCAGCTCTCCAACCAATTAGCGACCCATCTAAACGTGTAGACATCAACACCACAGTTACCTAATTTTTTAACGAGAATGGGGTGAGAGACGGTGTCGAAGGCCTTCCTAAAGTCCAGGAAGACTACGTCCACCGCAACACCTGCATCTAAGGATTTTGTGACCTGGTCATAGAAGGCCACCAGGGTGGTCTGACAGGACCTGCCTCTAACGAACCCATGTTGGTTGCCCCTAAGCATAATCTCCCCTGCTGGCCTCTCACAGATATGCACCTGGATAATTTTCTCAAAGAGCTTCCCCAGGACCAAGATAAGACTAACAGGCCTATAGTTTCCTGGGTCCTCCTTCCTCCCTTTTTTGAAAATGAGAACCACATTGGCCCTTTTCCAGTCCTCCGGCACCTCGCCAGAGCACCATGAGTGCTCGTAAACCATGCCGGGGGTCCCTCAATGACCTCTGCTAATTCCTTCAGCATTCTGGGGTGGAGATCGTCAGAACCTGCTGATTTGAACACATGTAGTCCCACCAGAAGTTCCCTGACTAGGTCCTCACTGACCCTGGGCCTGGCTGTGCCTCCCCTGCGACTGTCAGGGATCCCGATGTGGAGGATGACCTGGTCCCTGCTCAGAAAAATGGAGGCAAAGAAATTGTTAAAGAGATTAGCTTTGTCGTCTGGTGCAACCACCAGATTTCCTAGCGTGTCCTGCAGAGGCCCCATGTTACCCGGTACCTTCTTTTTACTCCTTATGTATTTAAAAAAGGACTTCTTGTTTCTGGGTCGCTAGTCCCAGTTCCATCTCCGCCTTAGCCTTCCTAACAGCCCCGCTACAATCTCGAGCCAAGGAAATATAATCCTCCCTGGTGATGGCCCCTCCCTTCCATTGGATGTATGCCTCCTTTTTGAGACGTTCCTGGATGTTTTTGACGAGCCATGGGGGCTTTTGAGCACTCTTGCCCCCTTTGATCCATGTTGGGATTGTCACCCTTTGGGCTTGGAGGACAATCTCCTTAAGGAACGACCACTCTTCTTGGACTCCCAACTGCCCTCCCTTCTGGGACCTCAGAGCCTCCCCAACTAGTCTCCTTACCTCATTGAAATCTGCCTTCCTGAAGTCCAGGGCTGCTGCCTTGCTGCAGGCCTTTGACACCCTGTGCTGGATGGTGAATTCCAGTAGGCGATGATCACTATCGCCCAGGTGGTCGAGCACCCATAGCCCCCTCACCAAGTCGTTGCCTGTGGCCAGGACCAGATCCAACAAGGCATTTCTCCTGCTGGGACTGTGCACCTCCTGGGTTAGATGGAGGTCCTGTAACTCAGCTAGGAACTTACATGAGCGGTCAGACCTGGCTGACTGCTCTTCCCAGCAGATGTCCAGATAGTTTAGGTCACCCATGATCACCACATCCTTTGACTTAACTGCCTCCGCAAGCTGACCTGAGAATTCCCAGTCTAGTTTTTCTCCCTGGCTGGGTGGTCTGTAGTAGACCCCCACCGTTAAGTCCCTTTCCCCCCCGACCCCCTTGTATTGTGACCCAGAGCACTTCAGTCTGCCCTTCCTCTGACCCAGTGCTGTTTGCTGAGGACATGTATTGCTCTTTGACATAGAGCGCCACACCCCCGCCTTTCCTCCCTGTTCTATCCCTCCTGTACAGCCTATAGCCCTTGATGTTCACTGCCCAGTCATGTGTTGGAGCCCACCAAGTTTCAGTGAGCCCCACTATGTCTGGGTTTGTGTTAGCTAGCAGGAGGGCAAGTTCCTCCTGCTTGTTCACCATACTATGAGCATTAGAGTAGAGGCACTTAAGGCCTCCTGAAGGCGCATGTACCGCCCCCCTAATCACAGGACTATCTGGGCCCCTGTGTCTTGCCTGGGTATTTCTCGTGCTTGTCGCCTGTCTTGGCTGGGCTGTTCTTGTGGGTGACTCTTCTTCAGTGTTCTGTGGCTCCCTCCATCCTCATCCTCCCCTTCAGCACTTGGGTAATCAGAAATGTACCAATGTTTGTTGGTGCTTCTCTGGCCAGATCCTTGATGATTCACTCCTCACCTCCTGTGGCCATCTGAGATCTGTGGAAGAGAAGAGATAGACTGCCATGGGGATTAGACAGAAAACCATTAGGACCCTTAGCCCTTTCAGGGGCTAGGACAGTATTGTCCCTTTCAGCATACCCTCCACAGCTTTGCCAAGCCCAGGTTAAATGTCCTAGGTTCCTACCCCTCCCTTTGGGGTCCTATCCACCCTGCTGGACAATTTCCCAGTAGGAAACCTGTCCATCTTGCATTACATATGTGCCTGAACCTTACTCTTCATGGGGTTCAGAGCACTCCCCTGTGAAACCCCCATGTGTTCACAAACACAGGAGTCTGAGCTTGTGGTCTGCCACCCAGCTTCCTACTGGGGTGTGGTGGCTGCTTGCCCTGGGCTGGGTGCTGGAAGGTGACACCATCTTGGCTATACTAATGAGCCCTCCACCTCCTTTCTCCAGGGATGAAGAGATTCAAAGCAGATGTGGGATCGATGCTACCACCTACCTCTCCTTCCAGCGCCACCTCCTGGTGCTGCTCATGATCATCTGTGTGCTTTCTGTGGCTGTCATCCTGCCTGTCAACTTCTCGGGGGACCTCCTGGGTAGGTTCTTCTGCAGGCCTGCTAGGGGATCCCCATGGTAGGACACTGCTTCCCTCAGCATGTGGGTGTGTCTTGTATACCATGCAGGTTGGGGTAACAATGGTCTTATTGTGGGTTGTCAGACAGGAATATAGAGTCTTTGGGCAGGGGGGGATGGACCCAGTGATCTTGCGAGATCCCTTCCAGCCCTAATGGCTGTGAAATCTACGGGTCCTGGATAGTGTGTGGTTCCTGGGAAGCAAGTCCTAGGCACTGTGGTGGTGACAGAGGTCTTTCCTCTACAGTGTGGGGCGGCTTGGTGGGCAGCTGCGGAGTATTTGAAAATGCAGATACCAGGGTACCTTTAAGTATAGCAGAAGGAGCCATGGAGGAACCTAGGCAGCTGGCATAGTGGAGCTGTTCATATCTTTGAAACCTCTTGAACACATTCAGTTCTCCCATTCCTTCTGTCTCTCCTCTTCCCTTCCAGGAAGTAATCCAGCTCACTTTGGCCGGACGACCATCGCCAATATCCCAACACAGTACGTGCCCCCAGCACCTCGCAGCTGCACCCCCTGCCGCCTACCAGGAGCGAGTGGGGCGCCAGCACACAGGGTTAGACCGTGACCAGTTTGGTGGTCGATGCTAGGGGTTTGCTCGTGCATGACTCCTAAAGATCCCCTGTCTTTGGGCATCGCACAGTTGTGTGAGCAGCTGATGCACAGATGTGTACAACTACCCCAGAAGAGATGACAGCCGGTATGCCCACACCAGTCACTTCAGCACCTTCTGCTGGGGCAGGCTGGCACTGGAGTACCTTGAGCTTGCATGTTATCCTGACACATTTCTACAGCAGCTCAGCTGGTACTCCTGCAACTTTCCCTTTAGCACTCCCTGTGGGAAGGGGCTAAGTCTGCAATAACTGTGAACTGAACTCACAGCCAGCCCTCCTGCACCCATGTCTGGAAGAGGAGTTTCTAAGACTGGGGATGCCAAGCCCTGATGGTTTTCACTGTGATAGGCTGTCTGCTTGCTCCCCAGTTGGGGAGAGAACTGGGCTGCAGTGGGTGCCACTGGTCCCCATGGGTGGGTGCTGCTTTATTAGCTGATCTGTTCCTTCATCTCACCTAGAGACCGTCTCCTGTGGTTACACAGTATCTTCGCTCTCATCTATTTCATTGTCACCATCTTCTCCATGGCACATCACTCAGTCCAGCTGGAATACAAGGCAAATGAGAAGGTAAGCAGCCCTCTACCCTTTCTGCCCTTTCCAGCCTGAAGAGACCCTGGTCACTTTTGCTTGTGCTTTGCCATTTCTGCCTTTGCAGAAACCGTCGTTAGTTCCAGAATAAGCTTGATCTCTCCAATCAGCCAGGAACTGGGCAGACTGGGAATGAGGAGTTGGATTTCTCCCAGATGGAGGAGAAAGAATGGCCCACCCCCCCACATACACACATGCACACCCATTCTCTCCCTTGAGTTGAGATTTGTTTGTGGCATTGATGAGGCCTGAGCTCTCCCATTTCCTAAGTGGTGGTAGGGCCAAGAGTTACACCATGACACTGGTGCAGTTAGAGCCACAAGTAAGTGTGTCCAGTGGTTACACCAGGATACTCCTGGGTTCTCTTCCCACTTCTTGGGAAGCTCAGTGTACTGGAGCCAACAATCGAGACTCCTGGACTGGGCTCCTAACTCTGCTTCCAGTTCATAGTGTGGTGCTGTTCCAGCCCTTTCCCCTCCCTGGGTACCAGTGTCCTCCATCCAGGCAGTAAACATAAAAACACTGCCTGCTTCTGAGCAAAGCACTTCCAAGCAGAGCAGAATGTGATATACAGATAGGAACATACCTAGTAGCATGATCCTGCTCTTCATCCCCTCCAGCCTTAACACCTTTCACTTCCCTCCTCTCTTAGGTTGCCCGGACACTGATGGTCACCCGGATTCCCAAGGAGATCACAGACCCCTCCCTGATCATCAAGCATTTTCAGTGAGCAGAGCTGTAGGCCACTGCTTTGTCTCTGATCCCATCCCTATGGCCTTCCCCTCCCAGTTCAGCTCATTCTTGCTGCCCCACTAAAAGAAAGCAGGCCAGGGGCACCCATGGGTTCAGAGAGAGTTGAAACCATTAGAAGAACTTCGGGTGCCTATATGGAATACAGTTATCGAGTAATTTGCCAAGGATTCAACTCTCAAGCTCACTGTCTGCAGTAGGTGCCAAGACAGTACCTCACTGTTACATGGCATAAAGAACCAATTGGCATTGAGCAAATGGCTATCACAAGCTGAGGTTAAGGCTGGGTGACCAACGTGCACAGTGCAGAGGGGTGGGAGCACATGTGGGTGTAGTGTAGCTGTGGGTACCTGCACACACAGCGCAGGGGTGGAGGGCACCTGCATGGATGAGGCCTGGAGCATGTGGCCCCAGCTGGTACAGCCTCAGGGGCATTTGGCTCTGGGTCGCATAGAATTTGGACAGCCCTGGATTAGGGAACTGGACACAAAGCTGATGCACTGCAGTAACTTCACCAGGGTTTAATTACACCTCACTTAATACTGGCTGATTTTTTCCCTGGAGTGGAGTGGTTTACACCAGTACAAGGCTGTACATTGTGTGTCTGCTCCACTTTTACCCTGAAACAAAGTGAAAGTATTGCAAGTTGCTCCCCTTGGTGTGGAAAGCAGGAAATGGCTGATGGGCAGCTAGAGTCTCATGCAGTGGGGAAAGCAGGGCTACCCCCTGCTGGAAAGGACAGGTGGCTGGAAAGGCCACCATCTCCCCATTATTCAGCACTTCCCGGAATGGAGTCATTACCTGGCATTGTTCTGTGCATGGATTAAGGGTGTTATTCCTGTGGGGAGGTCCTGGGGAAGCCACTGCCTCTTTCACAAGTCTGCCCATGAGACTCACTGGCCACTTTTATGAAGGCTTCAAAACAAGTGTCCTATCCCCAAACCCATCCCAGTTGTATCCCTCCCCTTGCTGGACCTGAAGAGCTACAGAGCTAGAAAAATTGAGTGCCCAGTGTCTCTTGCATCTGCTAGAGGGAAGGGACACAGCTTTGTCTTTTTGTCCCCCAGTGAGGCCTATCCCAGCTGTACAGTCACCAATGTCCAGTTCTGCTTTGACGTTTGCAAGCTGATGAAGCTGGATGCCAAAAGGTAAGTTGAGGGGTGGGGGTTGCTAATCACAGACCCTCCTTGCCAGTCATATTTAGGTGATTGCTGAGGTACCTGTGCATCATTTTCCTGGTTGGCTTGAGTGTCTGTGGATGAGTTGCCCTCTCTAGGCCTTTCATGGGTTACCCAAAAGTAGCCTCGTCACCTCACCCAGAGTCACATCTAAGCAGAGGCAGTTTCCCTTCCCCCAGCAATTTTTTGCATGTTTTCCCTTCCTAGTGTCCTCGTATGGTGGCCAGGGCTCTGCCTAGGGTACTGAATGTCTCTCTAGTCCCAGTGGGCCCTGTCACACCCAGTGGTATTGGCATAGCAAGATCTATGAAGAGCATCAGGTTTCCCCCGATCCATGTTCACCATGGTGTCCCAGGACTGTCACATCCTTGTGAGATGTAGAGGGCATAGCCATTATGGGAGATATGGTGAGCATCAGGTTGTATCTGGAAAGGCTCCTTCCTACCACATTAGGTCAGAGGTGCTCACTCCTTGGTCTGCAGGCTAGATCCAGCTCTCTAGACTCCCCACCAGTTCAAAAATTTGGCAATGGGGAGTAATGGCACCATTCCCGTGCTATCAAATTTCCAGCCCAGTGGGAAACCCTGTGGGCTAGTTAGCCTGGCTCTGCATGCTGTAGTGCAGCATGGGGTCATGCAGGATGCAGTGTGGGGCCCCAGGGTCTGATCCTGGCATGTGGGGCGAGCATGAGGCCCTTGGCACTGATCTGGCATGCAGGGGCAGTGCAGGCTCCTAGGCCCGATCCCATTGAGTGAGGCCTGATCTCAGCATTCCAGGCTGGGTGGGGCGTTGCAGAGCCCCGGGGCCTGATCCCTGCATGCCGAGGCCCAATCGTGGCACCAGGCTGGGTGGATGTAGCGTGGGGCTCAATCTGGCTGTGGACCACTCACTCAACCTATTGAGGACCACTGCATTAAGGATTATTCCCTTCTCTGTGGGCCTTACTCAGTGTTCACTTTGACCCTATTTCTACCAGGCGCAAGGCAATGAAGGGGCGACTTTACTTCACCACCAAGGCGCAGAAAGAGGGGAAGATCATGATCAAAACCCACCCATGTGCCCGCATCTTCTGCTGCCGAATCTGTGGTTTTGAGCTGGTAGGTGGAGGGACTGTGGGGCTGGAGAACATCTGTCTGTGGCCAGCAGGGAGAGGAGAGGGGTTTAGAGCTGGAGACTCTCTCCCCCCTACTTCTCCACCTGCTGCTCTCATTCTCTGACAGCCACTGAGCTGCGGTGCTTCCCAGCCTGCTTCCCACAGTGGATAACTTGGGTTGTAGCTGCTGCTGTTCAGTCTTCTGGCTGTCACAGAGATGTGAGGGACCCTGGAGGTAAGAGGTTTGCACTGATCGGTAAACAAGCCTCAGTAGGGTCAATGGGCCATGAGATGCCCACGCTGAAAAGTGTATGAATTGTATGGAGGAAACAGTCACCCACTACTGCTCTCTAGAGGCCATGTGGGAATACTGAGCACCATCAGCCTGCAGCTGTTCTAACCCAGACAGCATCTCCTTGACACATTTAACTGCTGTTCTTTTGCAAGCAATGTCTGCTTGGAGAGGCTGGGATGATGCATGATTAATCTCACTCACGCACACATCCCTGGGCACCTCCCCACAACAGCTGACTCACTACAGCTGTGGCTCCTGGACTGGAACTTGTCAGCTGTTGAGCATTATTATTTAATGTCTGTGTTATGACCATGTTGGATGGCTGCAGGATATCCAGCCCCTTGAATGCTGCTCACAAGCACGGTCTTCTTGGCCACTGCTGAGGTTCATCGTCTGTCCTAGTTTGGACCACAGGCCTCAGCCACCACCAGGGTTGCTTATTCCCTTCCTACAGAGGAGGGATGAGCCTGAATTGCTCAGTCACTCCTTCTCACAGCTTCTTCTGCTGGGCTGTCTCTCCTGACTGCTCTGGGGAAAGAGGGTCTTCTCCGAGTGTCTTCTCACAGTGTCCTCTCCTCTTGTCCTCAGGTGGATGCCGAGCAGTACTATGGGGAGTTGGAGGAGAAGCTCACTGATGAGTTCAATGCTGAGCGCAACCGCATCACGCTGAAACGCCTTGACATGGCTTTTGTCACATTCCAGGATGAGAGGATGACAGCTGTGTGAGTGGGAGAGGGAGGCCGAGACCCCACACATCGGAATTGCCCTCTCAGAACCCAGGAGATAACTTGTCGCGAGTACAGTTGTTGGGCCATTCTCTTGTGGATCAGCAGGGAGCACCCTGAACGCTTCCATGGTTTCTCATGGATTTTCTCTAAACTAAACCCAAATAGTGGCTCAGTCCCAGCTGGGTTCTGTCACTTGAGTACAGTAGCTGAGGACCTGTGCTTGGGGAAAGACTGTTTAGGTTGGTGGGGTGTCCCAAACCCCTTGTCTTCTCTTGCTCTGCTCATCTAAAAGAGCAGGAATCTGTCCCATTAGTTGTGGTCCCTTCTCTCCTCTAGGATTTTGAAGGATTACAGCCGCATCCATTGCCGCAAGCACCCGCAGCAGTCCTCCGTGACCACCGTGGTAAAGTCTCACTGCTGGGGTGTCCGCTATGCTCCTGCCCCCAGTGACATCATCTGGTAAATCCCCATACTGCTGCAGGGCTGACCTTGTACCTGGGGGTTGGGGGAGGAGTGATCTAAGGTTTTAATTGAAGGGCATCTTTTTCTTGGGCCTTAGGGAGCACTGAAGGCTGAGAATCTGCCTCTGGCAGCCTGAACAGAGGGACCATGGTGAAAGGTTGCAAGACTCACTGAGTCAGGGAAGGGATGGGGAAATTATGTTTCTCCCTAGCTTTGATTTCTCTGGCCTAGTAAATCCAGAGACCCTTCTAGAGGCACAGACCCCCATTGTAGCAATTCTCCTGCTAGCTGAGGGTGCTCCAAGGCCCTGTTCCAGGTGGGGCTGTGGAAAAACATATGGTTCAGAGTAAGGTGATGTGTGGGCCAGAAGCAGGAAACACAATAAAAGGCCACAGATAAGTCAGGAAGGAGGAAGCATACTGGAGGAAGGGGAGGACACACAATACAGCATGCACAGGCATGTGAGGGTGTGAGCAGAGGGGAGGCTGCTGAGTCTCAACAAACGGATGACCCCAGTTGCCTGCCCACACAGCCGTGTCGCACAACCTCAATCTGTTTTCTGCCACAGGGAGAATTTATCTGTCCGTGGCGCATCATGGTGGATGCGATTCATCTTCCTCAATATCTGCCTCTTCATTCTACTCTTCTTCCTCACCACACCTGCAATCATCGTCAACACCATTGATATGTTCAATGTCACACGACCTGTAGAGAGCCTCAAGGTACCCAGTTCCCACAGGCTGTATAGGTCAGGCCCAGGAGCGTGCCCCAAGTTCCCCTACCTGGAGGTTATCCATCCCCTTGCTTCCCTGAGGAGGGGAGGATATGCCCCATGCTGCACCAGCCTGGGGAGAGGCGCTAGGCCCCCAGTCTCCAAACACAGGTGGTGTCTTCATAGGTGGGGAAGCTCAGGTCCTTGTCAGCCACCTGAGTCTCTGGCAGAGACTCTGGGGCCCTGTCTGTCAGGGTGAGGTCTCACAGGTGCAGATTCCCTGCCTGCAGGCAATGGGGAATCCTCAGCACTGGTAACTCTCCATTGCAGAACTGCCCTGACATTACAGAATCCATTAAGTGCTGAGCTGCCCCAGAGCATTGATCCAGCCCCTTCTTACCCAGTGAGCCATTAGCCATAGCAAGGGCCCTAAGTGCTTGCTTATACCCCACAGAGCCTTCTCTTATATTCAGCCTCACCTCTAGGGATAGAACAAGCCTGCCAGCTGCCCCTTCATCAGATGTCTGCCTGCCAGACAGTCTTCTCACATCACAAGCCCATCTACAAGGACCTGCGCCCTGCTGTGGTATAGCTTGAGGAATAACAGCCTGCTCCTCACTCCAGAACCCTGGTGTTGGGCAGGGTCCTAACCTTGTCTCTGGTTTCTTCTCTCCGTCTGTCAGAATCCTATTGTCACCCAGTTCTTCCCTACACTGCTGCTCTGGGCCTTCTCCGTGTTCCTGCCTTTTGTTGTGTACTATTCCGCCTTCTTCGAGTCGCACTGGACCAGGTAACTCGTGTCCTTCCAGCCCACAGCCTGGAAGCTGCTGCCTCTTCAGAGCCACCAGGGATCTGGGTTAAAGATGAAAAGCCCCAGGAAGTCCCCTCTATTTCATCCCAAGGGGTCAGAGCAGGATTGGTCCTTGTTCTGCCCCCAGGCCTGTGTGCAGTCAGGACTAAGCACCCCATCCCCTGAGGAAATAATTTTGCTCCCTGAGAAACTCATCCCCCCTGGCCTTGTCTACACTAGCCAGTTTGATGGTGTAAGTACTTTGGTCTCCATTAATAAGCAGCCACTACAGTCCTCACACACCAAGCAATTCCAAAGGCACTAAGTTACCCTCCAAACACTGACTTTTCAGCTTTGAGCAGCATAGTGAGATGGTGGCAGTGAGCAAGGCATAGAGGGGATTTGGAGACTAGGGACTCCCCAGCTGGCTGCACTACACCATGTTCCCTTGCTGAGGCTTTGCTGCAGGCCAGGGCACAGGTTCTGACCTCCCCTAGCAATGCTCAGCACCCAGAGTAATCAGCTCAGGTGCTACTGGCACTTGACCCCACATAGAGCTCTCAATCCAAGCCCAGGCCTTCAGTCCTTGTGGACGTCTCTTCTTCCTCCAAGATTTGTGAAGATCTTTATTCTGTTTCTTTAGGTCAAATGAAAATCAGCTCACAATGCACAAGTGTTACTTCTTCCTGGTGTTCATGGTCATCATTCTGCCCTCACTGGGGCTGACCAGGTATGGGACAACCCACAGGCCAAGTCCTTCCTAGTCACTGCATGTCTTGGGAGCTTTAACTCCTGAAAGCAATGGCTGGGGGTGGGGGTCACTTATTCCCCTTGCAACATTCCTGCCCTGTCCCTACCCCGCCACCTGCACCCCCAGCTCCCCACAGCTTCCACCCCTCCCCCTACTCCCCTAGTTTCTGTCTCTTTTCCCCCTTGCTTCCCACAGTCTCTCTCTTCCCCTCCCCACTCTTCTTATTGTCAGACACTTCTCAGGCTGCTCTGTCCCAGAGGAGCACAGTACATGGAAGCTCAGGCCTTGTCTTGCCATGCAGCTCTGTCAGTGCTGCTGATTGGCTGGGCAAGGGAAGGAGTTCCCATGTTCTCCATGCTGGCTGAGACCCCAGCCCAGCTGGAGTCCAGCTGTGCCTGACTGTGGGGGAGGAAGAAGCTTCAGAGGGGAAGCAGAGAGGGGTACAAGAGGCTGCTGTGGATTTGACTGGCCGCAACCTGGGCTAAGGGCCAGAGTCAGAGTTACAGCAGCTGATTGCTCCCTGCTCCTCTTTGTACGTGAATATAAGACAGGGGACTTTTTCCCCATGTTGAAGGTGGGGGAGACACCTCTTCTTATATTTGAGTAAATATGGTAGATCAGTTCTAGGTATTAAATCTCTTGTCCAGCTGATCTGTAGAAAAGATCTGTAGCCAGGTGTAGATTGAAGGCAAGGCAAGGCGGCACCTTAGTGTCTAACATTCAGAAATGCATAACCTTTGTAGGTAAACAGCCTACTTTGTCCTGCCTTCTGCTGACTTTGGACTAACATGGCTTATTACCTTTCTCTGCTCGTGGGTGTAGGCTGTGAATCTGGTTCTCAGTTTCTAGTGCCGTACAGGATCCAAAGCAGCTGGATACAAAGATGGTTCCGTGTCTCCTTTGGGGCTCCCTTATTTTAGAGCTGGTCAGAGTGTTGCATGCCTCAGCATAGCTTAGAGCAGGCCCAGGATGGCTGAACTGATGCTCAGCTGCCTGTAGCATAAAGGGGTTGTGCCCTTTTGTCCCGCTGGAGATGTGGGCATTCAGAAAACTGCACTCTCCAAGAGCCCTTAACAATAGCAATGAGTACTCCAAGCCAACTATAACCAGGCTCCTACCTGGGTTTAAACCTTCGTAGGGCAAGTTCCACTCTTGTAACCACTAACAAGCACTTCATTGCCACCTTTGGCCATATGTATCAGCTGGTCATTTCCTGGCCAGGCACTGTTCTAATTAAGTATCATTATCATTTGCAAAATACCCAAACAAAAGGTGCTAAATGTGTTCCAGATTCAGGTGAGGCCCTAGAACAGCGATTCTCAACCTTTTTGGACTCAAGGCACGCCTCTTTGCACCTGAGGCACCCTTCAGACCTGTTGTGAATTGAGTGGCCACAATTTCAAGACTAATTTATAGATTACAATTTTTACCTCCTTTCACAGGGGGCTGGAATTGGGAAATGGGGGATTTCCCAATTCCAGAAATTCTGAGCCTGCACTTACCTGGCTAGTTTATCTGCTTAGAATCATAGAAGAAGGGTCAGAAGGGACCTTGTAGATCTTCAAGTCTGACCCCCTGCCTGGGCAGGAGGAAAACTGGGCTCAAATGACCCCAGCCAGGTAGGCATCGAGCTGCTTCTTAAAGACCCCCAGGGTAGAAGCCAGCACCACTTCCCTTGGAAGTTGGTTCCAGATCCTAGCTGCCCTGACTGTGAAGTAGTTCTTACGGATGTAGTTCTTAGGAGCTAAGATGCTTAGGAGCTAAGATGTAGAACTTAGGAGCTAAGTTCTTAGCTCCTAACACCTCATGCTTCACGGCCCCTTATAAAAGATCTGGCAGCACCCCAGGATGTCTGCCATCCTAATTGGACATCACTGCCTGTCTCACTGTCCTTTCCCTTCCCCTTGTCTTCTGTATTCTAATTTCTCTCTCCTTTGTATACCTTGCTTTCTGCATGTCCTTCCACAGCATGTGATGGAGTGAGCTTCAGCTCACAAAACATTCAAGAGAGAGAGCATGCGAGCGAGCACACTGGCCTTAGGGGTGGGCGGCATGAGCAACTGCCCAAGGCACCATGATCAGGGGGCTGCCACATGCATGCATGCATGCATCCATCTGTCCTGCCCTGCCCTGCTGCTCATGCCAAGTGGGAGCTGTCAGGGGACTCTGGGGGCAACTAATCCTGGGGCCTGGACAGTGCGGCCCATCCCCCCTCCTTCCCAGCTGTGCCCAGACCTGTTTGGAGTCAGCCACATGGGACAACAGGATAAAAAGCCCCTGAGTGACAGTGGCAGATGCTTCTAGACGCCATGACAAGCCAAGAGAAGGGTGCCAAGGGCCAGACCAAGGGCAAAGCAGCAGTGCCTAGCAAGAAGGTGGCACAGTTGGGCAGCCCTAGCTTGCACCACCACCATCACCAACCTGCTGGGGCTGGAGGCCAAGCTGCAGCCCTTCCCCACCCTGGCCACTGCCACAACACTGAGGGCAAGAGTGTGGGCAGCACTGGGCAGTGGCATCCTGATGTTGGGTCTGGGCTTCCTGTGCAGACAGTCCATCCTGCTGCCTGCCTGCCCCCACTTCCTGCTGCCCCCCCTTCCTGCTGCCCACTGAGCCCCTGCTGCTCTCTGGCCTTGCTGCCCAACACCAAGCCAACATCTCATGTGAGCGGAAATGTGTTGCCCCACAATAGTTCACAAGATCCCATCACCCACAGCCACTGAGGCATGTGTGCTCCTCGTGCATGCACACACACCTCCCAAACATACACACCCACACCACACTCCCCACACATGCCCACCTGTACACATCCATCCAGGCCCCCCCCCCCCCCCCACACCCCCCCCCCCCCCCCCCAACACACACCCCATGCACACAGCACCAGTGACTTGGTGGGGAGAGCTGGGGAGGGGGCCACCAAAATACAAGTTCACCCAGGGCACCGTTTTCCCTAAGACCAGCTCTGGTGCTATATATACGTACACCTTATCTTATTTAGTTCATCTGTTAAGGTGCATATCAGCCCCACCTTCTGATAAGAGCTGTTGGTCTAACCTGTCAAGGCACACTTCTGTTATGCGTGTGGAACATGTATATATGAGTCTGTGGCCACTTTGCTCCTGATTGTCCCTCACTTGAATGCCTTGTTCTAACTGGCTCCCGTTCTTCCTCCTCACCCAGTTTGGATCTTTTCTTCCGCTGGCTGTTTGACATTCACTTCCTGGACGAGGCTGATATCAAGTTCCAGTGAGTACCTGAGGGTACCCTGATTCTGGATGGGGGTGCTGGAAATTTGTGGTTTTGTACTAGAAATTTCAGGAAGTCACATGCATGTCTAGAAGCAGGCAGGAGCAGGCTGTAGTCTGTATGTACTGGTTTTGCTCTTGGTTCCCAAGGCATCTAGGATTTGGCACCATTTCTCTGTAACCCCCCTGAGCCGGCAGGGTCTTAAGCTTGTGAACTCAGCAAGCCTGAGATGTCCCCAACTATGCTGTGGGGAACCACCTCGGAGAGGCTCCAGCATGAGTTCCTCATGGCCAGCCTAGTGCAGCATGTCCCTGGTGGTTTACACGGAGTCCAGCTCACTTTCTGCCCTCCTTGTGGTATCTGGGGACAGGTGCGTTTTCCTCCCTGATAATGGCGCATTCTTCGTCAACTATGTCATCACATCCAGCCTGATTGGGACAGCCATGGAGCTGCTGCGCATCCCTGGCCTCATTGTCTATGCAGCCCGCCTCTGCTTTGCCAAGTCAGAGCCCGAGCGGCTCCACATCAAGCGGGTATGTAGCTCTGCTCCTCACCATGTGCTCAACCCGTGGAAACTCTTGTTCTCCCCCTTCCTGGAGATGCTGTGAACCTCCCCATCCTCCAGTGCCCTGTAGGCATTCACCCTCTCATGCTGAGCAGTAATCAGAGAGTAGTTTGTTGGGTTTTTTTATTAATACACTTCCTGTTCCAGGCCAAATCAGCCAAATCAGTTCCAAATCATACTGACTGAGCAACACTCAGAGAGCAGCTGCCCTCAGATATGGGACTGCCTTGAAGAGTCCTTGTGCTAGTAATCTAGGGTGCCTGATTGGTGCTAGAGTGTTTGCCTAGAACCTGGTATGTGTTTGAAGTTTTTATCCTTTTTTCCTTACGTGTATTTGCTCGCTCTTGCTTGCTCGCTCTCTTTTTCTTTTTTTTTCTTCCCCCCTCTGGGATGATTATGTGACAAGGTGGGACTGATTTAGGTAAGTAAGGGGTGGAGCGAGGCTAAGCAGCCTTATAAAAGGCAGCCCCCAGAAAACCATGTGAGGTAGCCAACAGAGGGCAGCAAACAGAGAGGAATTTAGCCTGAGGAGGGAGCCAGGGAACAGGAGACTGTGCATATGTGTATGAGCATGTGCAAGGACTCGAGTGTAGATGTTTGGTGTGCAGGTTCTTGTGGTGTGTCTTTCCTCCCCCTGCCTGTCTTTTTTTTCCCTCATTACAGCATAGATGTTCTCCAGGGAGCAAAGGAGGTACAGAGTCTCTGGGGCAGCTGTTGTGACCTGCGTGGGATGTACCATGTTCATGTTCCTCACAGAAGGTCAGGAGCACTTCAGTCTGCACCAGGCTTAAGCTAGTTTGCCCTGGAGAAGATTCAAAGACTGGAAGCACGGGTACCCACACTGCATTGCATCAGGGACCAGGAACATTACTTGGACAAGAGTTAGGAGAGGCTGGTACCGGAGAGGCCAAAGGGCAATAAGGAGAAGTAGCAGCATGTGATTACTCGAAGGAGGGGTCCCAGAATTGAAGAACAGTGGATTGAAGTCAGCAGCCACTTTCAGGCACTCTGCAATGGAACTGCTGAGGAAAAGGCAGAGAAGACGGTAGCTGCAGGCATGAGTCATAGTAGGCTGCACTCTAGAGAGCAGGAAGTGCAAGCCCCTAAGGATGGGGGCTTCAGGACCAAGTGGTGTTCTCATTGATTCTTTCCTTGGAAGGCAAGGGTCCAGGCAAAGACTGTCATATCCTGGAAGCAAACACGTGGCCGAGACAGTGGTTAATACTTTGGCTTCTTTGACAACAGGCAGATGCTCTTGGGAGGAGGACTACTATCAAGAGATGGGATCCATCTGATGAGAATGGGTGTCATCTGGCCAACCTAGTAAGGAGGGCTTTAAACAAGGTTCCACAGAGGATGGTAATCAAAACCCTCTGTGCGGGCCAGGAGCAACCCGAGCCCTTTTTCGTGCTGCACGCGGGCTGTGGCCAGCAGCCCGGGCACGCTGGATCGGAGAGGGAGGGCGACGAGCTGGAATTAGGCACAAACGCTTAGCGGTAGTTTTAAAGATTGTTTACTTACACCGAGATGGCAGTGGTGCAGGCTGGAAAACTTGCTTGAGTTGCGGTTACAGACACAGACAACACGGACAGTCACGTGGAGGTTGCTAGGCTCCACGGAACAGAGCTCCGGATGCTCTGGGTGAACGCGCCACCAAAATCG
>NW_005842900.1:361055-372360 GCF_000455745.1 Alligator sinensis | reverse complement strand
GATGCTCTGGGTGAACGAGCCACCAAAATCAGAATCATAGGCACGTCTTATAAAAGTCGCGCTCGAATACGGGAAGAGGTGGGCGGTGGATCAGGCTGCCACGCTCCTCTGAATCTCACACAGGGTCTCTATTACCCTGCCGTGTATCCAGAGTCCCCACGAGATGGATGTGGAGTCCTCTTCGGCTTGGGCGGAAACTGCTCAAGCCTCTTATACGGCTAACAGGCCAATCGTTAGCCGCCACGTGTGAATAATTTAAAACTAGCCAATAGTGGGAAACGAATTTGCATACTGATGGCGGGAACTCTTTTGCACCGTGCATTTCTCTTGCAACTTGAGCAATGCACTCTGCAAAAGAAGCTGCAAATAGGCGGGAAACTCGTCCCTGCACCAGGGTTCTCCTCTGTAACAGGAAACTCTCCCGTGCAATGAAGCTGCAACTTGGCAGGGATAATTCTGGTGCCGAAGCACACACAAAATCATGCCTTTGGGTCATGACACCCTCCAGCAACAGAACACGCAGTCCAGAGGGGAAAGGACTTGAAGAAGCAACTTAACTCTGGGAAAGGGCCGGAGAGCTACAGGACTGCAACAAGTGCTGCAAAAGGGAAGTAAGTAGGTCAAAATGCAAAATACATCCAATGCATGTATACAGATGTGAGAAGTATGTGGAATAAATAAGATGAGCCGAAAGCTGCAGCCTGTGAAAAGAACTGTGATCTGATTAGCATCATAGAGACCTGGTGGGACAGCTCTTATGACTGGAATGTCAACGCTGAGGGCTACACACTTTTTTGGAAGGACAGAGTTGGGAGAAAAGGAGGTCGTGTTGCCTTATATGTCAAAAACACATACACTTCTTCCTTCGTTCAGGAGGAAGAAGACAGCATTATATTTCTTTGAAGATGAAAGGTGAAAGATACAGCACCGATGTAATGGTGGAGATGTATTATAAGGCACCAAATCAAGAGGAGGAGATGGATGAGGCAGTCTTCAAGCAGGTGACAAATCTATCCAAAAGCTATGGGATGGTACTTTTGGGAGACTTTCATTTTCTGGACATCTACTAAAAGAACAGTACAACCAAACAAAATCTCAAGCCAGTTCATAACTTGTGTGGAGGACAACTTTCTGTTCCATAAAGTGGAGGATACAACTAGGGAATCATCTCTCTTGGATCTTGTCCTGACCATCAGGTGAGAACTGGTTGAAGATGTGAAGGTGAAGGGTAATTTGGGAGGAAGCAGTCATGATACGATAGTATTCCAGGTCCTGAAGTAGATGTCAACAGAAGTAGATGTTAGATTTCAAAACGGTGGATTTCATCTGACTCAAGAAATTAATAGACGTGATGTCTTGGGTTGGATAGACTGAAGAATAAAGGCACCTAGAATGGCTGGGAGCTTCTGAAGGGCACTGTACTGGTAGCCTGACAAGAAACTGTCCTGACACAATAGAAGCACAAGAAGAATGACAGGAAACCAAATGTGGCTGGACAAGAAGCTTCTAAAATGCTTCAGAAGCAAAAGGAAAGCATACAGGCAATAGAAAAATGGGCAGGTCACTGAGGTTGCATACCGAGAAATAGCAAGAACCTGCAGGGACAAAATCAGAAACGCAAAGATAAAGAACAAGCTGAACCTGGCAAAGGAGGTTGAACACAACAAGAAGAGGTTCTAGAAGTATGATGGCCAGAAAAGAAGGACCAAGGAAGCTGTGGGTCCTCTGTTAACAAGCCAGGGGGAACTCCTTACAGAAGATGTAAAGAAGGTGAATCTACTCAACAGCTACTTTTCCAGAGTCTTCACAAAAAAATTTAGCTACAGCCAGACACCTACGAAGGATTATCTGGATTAGGAAGCTGAGGGAGGGGAAAACAAAAGAGGTTGTCAGAGAGCTTTTTCTGGATCTGAATGAATTCAAGTAAGCAGGGCTGAATAAACTTCATTCCAAGGTACTGAAGGAACTGACAGAGGAGATCTTGGTGCCCTTAGAAATTATCTTCATGAAGTTGTTCAAGATGGGCCAGGTACCAGAAGACTAGAAAAGGGCCAACAAAGTGACCCTCTTTAAAAAAGGGAAGGAGGAACTGGGGAACTACAGACCAGTTAGCCTTACCTCAATACCTGGCAAGTTACTGGAGCATATCTTAAGAAAGGTCATTTGCAAGCATCGGGAGGAGGAAAGGCTGTGATCACAAGCAGCCAGCATGGATTTATGAAAAACAAATTGGGTAAAACAAACTTATTCTCCTTCTTTGACAAAGTAACTACTTGGGTGGATGAAGGGAATGCTGTGGATATAATGTATCTGGACCTCAGCACAGCTTTTGACACAACCTTCTCAAAAACAAGTTAGAAAAATGTAGGCTGGATAAAACTACTACAAGGTGGATAGATAACTGGCGTAATAGCTGCAAGCAAAGGATAATTATGAATAGGTCCATGTCAGAATGGCAGTAGATTTCAATTGGAGTCCCACAGGGGTCTGTCCTGAGCCCAGTGCTGTTCAATGTGTTTACTAATTATTTGGATGCTGGCATAGAAAGCTTCTGGAGCAAGTTTGCAGACGACACAGAACTGGTGTAAACACATTGGAAGAGGCAAGCGCAGTTCAGAAAGATCTTGACAGATTGGAAAGTTGGGCTAAAGCTAACAGGATGAAGTTCAATGCAGACAAATGCAAAGTGCTACACTTTGGGAGAAATAATCAAAAACATAAATATAAAATGGGTGACACCTGGCTGGATGGCAGTTCCATGGAAAAGGACTTGGGAGTCTTGATAGATCATAGACTCAATATGAGTCTGCAGTATTATGCAGCTGCACAAAAGGCAAATGCAGTGTTGTACTGCATCAATAGAAGCAGTAGGTGCAAGACACAGGAAGTGATAAGTGCCTCTACTTGGCAGTGGTTAGGCCCCATCTGGAGTATTGTGTGCAGTTCAGGGCTCCACATTTTTAAAAATGACACGGAGAAGTTAGAAAGGGTCCAGAGGCAGGCAATAAAGATAATAAAGACTTGGAAGGCAAGTCAGATAAGGAGAGGCTGAAGGAGCTAGGCATGTTCAGCTTGCAGAGAAGGTGCTTAAGAGTGAACATGAACAAGTTACCCAGAGAGGTGATGGACTCTCCATCCTTGGAGGTTTTTAAGAGACCGCTAGACAAAGCCTTGACTGGGATGAGATAGTTGGGGATGGTCCTGCTTTGAACAAGGTGTTGGACTAGATGACCTCCTGAGATCCCTTCCAACCCTGATTTTATGATTCTGTGATAGCAGTCTACAAGTACTTGCCGTAAAGAGGAGGGAAAGCACCAGAGGCATTGAGTGTTGGCTACAGACAAGGATGGGCACTTTGACTGGCGTGGGCCAGTGCTCCCGCTGGGACTAAACCCAGACGTTCCTGGCTAGAGGGTCTTGCCTCTGTGCTCAGGGTCAGGCTGATCCCCATATTTGGGGACAGGAGGGAATTTTACCCCAGTCAGATTTGTATGAACTGTGGGGGTTTTTGCCATCCTCTGTAGCAGGGGTGTGGCCCTCTACCCAGGATCTCTTGAGTATATATTGACAACATTTTATAGAAGCAGGACATTGGTTGCTGTGGTTCCCCTAATTTACCTGTGGCAAGTTAGGGTGTTAAGTCAGTGTTGTGTTATGGTTGAGGGTAGTCTTATGTAGAGGTTAGATTATGGTTGTATGGGATGGTTTGGATGGGGATGATCCTGCCTTATGCAGGGGTTGGACTAGATGAGCTCTAGATGTCCCTTTCAGCCCTACATCTCTGTGGTTCTGTGCTTAAGAGCCTGGGGCTCTGTGAAAAGACTGGGGCCTAGGGATATTGTGTGAGTCTGGGCCGAGTGCCAGTAGAGAGGGGGCAAGCTGTACTGCTCTGGGAAGGCAGAGGGAGAGGGGCAAGGACATACCTGTTTTTACTCAGCGGTTCTGGCTAAGGAAAGCTGTGGAAAGTTGTGTGGTGGGCTGGAGAGTGATGGCTGTGCAGTGCTGCCTAGAGGGACTGCAACAGTAGTAGGAAAGCACAGGGGCCTGGGCATAACTCAGAGCTGTGGAGAAGAAGCTGGGGAGGGTTGGGGTGTAGTTAAGACAGCACAGGGCTGGGTCTCAGTAGATTTGGGAACAGTTTCTGGCTCTATCAGAGTCCCTTTGTGCAGTGGGGCAGCTCATCTCTTCTCTCTGCTCCACTTCCGGTCATTTAAGTTCCCATCTGCCTGTAGGCTGTAAGTGCTCTGGGACAGGAATTTTAGAATGTGTAGAGCCCCTAGCATGATGTGCCCTGACCTCTGCTGAAGTTTCTGGGTGCTGCTGTACTGGGAACAGTAATCTGGAGGCAGCAGGGTAACCGTGCTGTTGGTTGTGCCCCAGAGCCAAGCCTATGAGTTCCAGTTCGGGCTGGAGTACGCCTGGACCTGTTGCATCTTCGCTGTCGTCATGACCTACAGCATCACCTGCCCCATCATCGTCCCCTTTGGTGAGTGCCCATATGAGTCTTGTGAGCTCCCTGCCCTGTCCGCACTTGCCCCATCTTTAGGCTTGGACATTGCTAGAAACAGCCTCTCCCACAGCCAATGGAAGGTTCCATATGTTCCCCTGGGAGGCAAGGGGATTGGTATGGAGGCAGCCTAGTCAGCCCCCTGGCTCGCTAGCCTTCTGCTGAGGACTGCCTGCCATGCAGTGACTAGCATATCTGGCTGGGCATGCAACAAGATGAACAGGGATCTGCTGCAGAATCCTCTGCTCCTAAACTTCACTGGTACCAGGCCCCCAGACTCTGTGCCTGGACTTGTCTCCTCTCCTCACAGTGGTGCTTTTTGCTTTCCCTCTTCACCCTGTGGTTGTGCCTCTCCTGACCCTTTGCCCTTCCCTCAGGTTTGCTGTACATGCTGCTGAAACACATGGTCGATCGATACAACATTTACTACGTGTACATCCCCACCAAGCTGAACCAGCGCATCCACTCAGCAGCCATCAGCCAGGTGGTGGTGGCTCCCATCCTCTGCATGTTCTGGCTGCTCTTCTTCTCTGTCCTGCGCCTAGGTAGGGAGGGCTCAAGCAGGGACACCCCTCACCCAGCCCTTTGTCTGTGGAGCCAAGCTGCCAGCCACCACGCATCACCTTCATGTTGGGAACAGAAGGGAGTGGGAACGGGGTGAATAGGGATTGAGGCAGGAACAAGATGGGAGGGTAACCAGCCAGATGTGGGACAGAGGGACTAATGCTCAGGGGACCAGGGGGGTGTGGCTCAGTCAGATGTGGGGCAACTGTTTAGCTCATGCTCAAATGGAGAGGGAGTTCAATGCATGTGGGCCGGCCAGTTCTCAGAGGCTCCTGTGGGGGCTTGGAAGTAGAGCTGGTGGATTCTGAGGCAGCCTGTCCATCTCTCTATCAGGTCCTGTCCGTCCTGTTACCCTCTTCACTTTTGTGGTCCTTCTCTTCTGCATTATCTTCTCCTTCTTTGGCTTGTGTCTGAAAAAGCTGCAACCAAGAAAGCCCTCCAGCTACCAAGTGAGTTCACCAGACCAACCTGTCCAGTCTCTTAGTGCTGTTTGCTCAGTGTGTCTGCTTCCAGCCTTACAGATTCAATGCAGTGCCTGAGGATTTAGCTCCATCCAGACAAGGTACAGGGCTGAACCCCTGGTGCTGCAGACAGCACCCCCACCCCTGTCCATTCAGCCTCCTCAGCTCTCTGGCTGAACTTCAGGTGTTGTGGCCCAGCTCAGAGTTCTTCCCACTCCTTCCCCTGTCAGTGTTCACATCACAGGGAAGCACAGGGGTGCAGTACTGTCATACACATGCCATTGCCCTGAGCTTTTTTCTGTCCCTTGAGGGAATGAGCTCATTGCCTGTTCCAGGAATTTTGCCTCCTGACCAGCAGCCAGCTGAGTCCCATAGCTGGTCGTGAACTCATAAGCTGGGCCCTAAAAGCAAAGTGGCAGATGCACCATCCCAAAGCTGCTGGCAGCCAGGCCACTGCTATGGGATCTCAGGTAGTAGAAGCAGCTGTGAGTCTGCCAGTGCTCTACTGTATCTAATAGACTTGGGCTCTGGCCAGCTCAATGAAGCCTAGATCTCAGCTAGGGAATGGGTCTTTGGGTGGTGTGAACATGGCAACCTTCCTCTCCTTCCCATTGGTCTCCCAAGGCTGCAACAGGGTATTCCAGCCCATTGTCTTTTATGGGGGTTTGTCCTTCATGGATTTGAGCTGTTGTTCCCTCCCTGATCATAGAATCATATGGAGGGTGAGCTGGAAGGGACTTCAAAAAACAGTTATTCCAGCCTCCTGCTCAAGGCAGAATCATCCCTATCCAAACCATCCAAGTGCTTGTCTAACCTATTCCTAAAACTGCACAGTCTACCCTGTCAAAGACACCAAAAGCACCCTAACCTGTCACAGGTGAAGCAGGGGGATGAGAATTTTCAGTGTCTTGTCACTGCAAGGGTTGTCAAAATACACTAGAGTGATCCAAGGAAGAGGGCCATACCCCCCACTAGAAACAAAGGCAAAAACCCCTACAGTCCATTCTGATCTGACTATGGAGTAAAATTCCTTCCTGACCCCAGATGTGGCAATTGGTCTGACCCTGAGTGGAGGGGACAGACCCTGTAACCAAGAATGTCTGTGTTTTATGATGATGTCACATTCTTCTTCCATCTGCCTACAGATGTCTGAACAGTCTGATGGGGCCTTCAATGACACGGAAAGAAGCAGCATCTCCTCAACCCCTAACTCCAATGTAAGTCTATCCACAGTCCTCACCTCCCAACTGCCTTGTGAGCCTCCGGCTCCTGCCCTATGAGCCACTTATGCCTAGGGCCAAGGCAGCATGCTTGGTTCCCTCAGCTAGTGGACTTTCCAGAAACCTTTCTGAGTGGAAGTGATGATCTCCAAGTGTGGTTGCTCACCTCCTGGTACCAGTAGCTCTTACGAAATGAGAACAATGGAGCCCCAGTCCCATCCCTCCATTTGTCCAGTCTGCATTCTGACTGGAAAGTGGGGGGCCTCTTTCTGATCCCAGACCCACAGTGCTTTGTCCCTCAGGTCACACCCACTCTTCTTCCTGTCCCAGATGTTTGTGGCCACAGTACTGCAAGAGCCAGAGCTGAGCCTCACACCAGCTGCCTCCCCAGCCCACCAGTCCTATGGTACAATGGGCAACCGCCTGGAGCCAGCAGAAAACAATGAGGAGAGTGGCCTGCAGAGCTTTGAGACAGAGCTGGAAACTGTGGAGGGTGAGTACAGGACCGGGCCAGTGTTGGAGAACCAGGTCCGCTACCAGTGATTGCCCTTCAAGGACGGCACCAGCCGCACAGGACCACCAACCCTGGAGGATTGAGAATGTGGGGAAAGCGCCACTCCTGTGGGCCCCCAGCTTCCTGAGCTGCCATACTGAACCTGCTGCCACCTCTCAGGCACCAGCACCTGGCGAGGGTCCAGTACCCCTAACTGGACCAAATCCAACATAGCTGAAGAGCTGTGGCCGGCCTGGCCTGCAGGAGCGGTAGCAGTGGCGTAGGAGTGGTGGCCTCCAGCTCACTCGCACAAATCATACTGTGGTCTAGGGCTCTGTGATGGAGACAGAATTGGACTGAGGGAGAGACCCCAGGAGGCCACGCTGCTTCTGTCCTGTGCCCCAGCTCCTGACTGCTGGAGCCGACTGCTTGTGCATCTCATGCTCTGTAGCCCGCCTGCCATCTCCCAGCAGCCCCTTCCTTCTCCTGAAGAAGAGGTGAGCCTCCACAGACACTTCCAGCCTTTGGTTCAGCATCCTTTTGGGAAGTGAGGATGCAGCAGTGTGTGTGACCGTCCCCTGACAGTGAGCCAAGGGGTATTCAGACTCCACATGACACCAGGCTGCAAACTACTGTTATCTCCATAGTTTGGGGGTGGAGGTAAGGGGGGAAGGGGCTGGGATTCTTCTCCTGCTGCAAAGGAAAAATACCCAGACAGCTCACATGAATGTGTCCAATGCAGAAGCAAAAGGCCTGAGGCATTTTGGCTACTACGGGAACCAAACAGACTCAAGTGCAGATGCCAAACCTTTAGCTTTGTGATGTGCCCTCTTGCTGCTGCTGCCACTGCCCATATCTGCTGCCTCAGAGTTGGGGCGGGAGAGCTGCCCTGCTCCTAGTCCCCAGCACCAGCCCTGGCTTCCTACCTGTTCCCCTCATGTCCGCTTCCAGCTGGGTGTGAGTGCTGAGCACGGTCTGTGTCTGGTTCTTTTTGTCATGCTTTGGTGTCAGCAGTTCTGCGTGCTACCTGCTGCTATATAAGGCAGCCTGAGGATGAGATGCAGGGCAGGGGAGCCCTGAGGCAAGGCTGGGACAACAGGCAGGTGGAGGTGAGCTGTGGCTATCTGAAGTATTGACCTTTTGAACATCAGCCAACATGTTTCAGTCTGTCAGCCCATTGTGCATGATGTCCTGGTGCAGGTGTGGCCAACAAGGCATTTATTCAAGAGGCAACAGGAAATAAGGGGTTTCTGATGCTGTAATGCTTTCCTGATGGGTACATGCTTCAGGGAGGGTTAGATGCTGGAATGCCTTTGAGGTTCTAGGTCATCTAATAACCAGCCTTGCCCCTCTAGACTCACTCTGGAAATCCCCAGGGTCGCAAAGGAAATCTCATTCTGGCTGGCACTTGGGAGCTCTCATGTGTCTGAAAAGTGTAAGTAAGGAGGGGCCCAGGAGCAGAAGGTATCTGTTTCTTGGGACTTTCCTAATGAGGGGACACTTTAAAGCTGTAACTGTCTATCTAATCCCAGGCTTTTGAGGACTGCTATGCTTGCTCTAACTGCAGCAGTTCCCTGCAGAGGGCAGTGTTCCAACAGTGAAATGCAGCCCCAGTGTGGAAGCTGCAGCATACACAGCTGCTGGCAGTAAAGGAGTTAAAACTGACCTCCAGTAGCAAATTCAGGTTGGTCAGCCCCAGCAGGAGCCTCTGAGTAACCTGCTTAGGGCAAGAAGCATGGGAAGAGAAAGTGAGTTAGTGAACTGCTGACATTGATACTTCAGAGGTACCAAATTTTACAGTCTCTGTTTAGGAATTGCCCAGTGCTGGAAGGCAGCCATCTCAGGGGAAGACTGCTCTACCTGTGTAACAGCCCCATAGCATGACCAAAAATGTCAAGGCATCCATCTGCAGCTGCAACTGCATCTTGTGCTCACAGTCCAGGGTCAGGTCAGGTTCGGCTCACAACCGTCTTGGCACAGCCTGACTGTTGCATGAGGCAGGCGTATCATGGAATTGTTGCCAGCAGGGGACTGGCAGTGACCTCCTGGGTCTGATCCTCTGCTCTAATTGGCACCAGCCACAACATAACCATAGCATCTCTGCAACTTAGAAGCAGCTTAGATTTTAGCCCTGAGTACTTCCACTAGGCAGCTGTCGCCAACCCTCACTACTCTGATGGCCAGAAACCTACTCCTTTCCAGCTAAAATTCATTCCTGGCCAGTTCATGCCCGTTTGGTCAACATTGTCCTCCAGCTTAAATAGTTCTTGTTCCTCCCTGTTATTTATACTCTAAAGTAGTTATATACAGTAACAAGACATCCCTCGCCTTCATTTTGCGAAGCTAGACATACCAACATTTTTGTCTCCTCTCATAAATCAGCTCTTCCATTTCACTACATCTTCCTTGAACAGGAGTGACCAGTCTTGTACACACAGAGGCAGCCTTGCCAGTGCCTTCTACACTGGCATTAGAACTTCCCCATCTCCACTGAAAATAGCTTTCCTGCTCCATCCCAGGAACCCACTGACCTTTTTCAGAGCTGGACATTCACAGCATGACTACAAGTTGCCATCAACTCTTACACCCAGGGCCTTCTCCTTTTGTGATTCCCAAACAATGGGGTCCCAGTTTATAGCAGAAGCATTTGTTTTTCGTTACCCAGTATATGTCCTTGCATTGTGTATGATTGAATTCCATGCCATTCTTCCAGTCCTCCTCTGGTAATCTGGTTCTGCCCACAGAATATCTGGCTGTAGTGATGATGCCTCCTAGCAAATCTCATTAGCTCACTTCTTTTTTTTTTTTTTTTAATACCAAGGTCACTACAGGAAATAATTAACGGTTCAAGCTCCTTGAGGAGCTCCATTATCAATCTCCCACTATCCTATCACTCCTCTTAGATTAGTAAAGCAGTTAATCTTATATTTAATGTCCAGACAGATATGATGTACCACATTTCTGCTCTCAAGAAAAATCAAATCAAAGGCAGCTACCAGATAGATTGTGCCATTCTACCCTTGGTAAACCTCTGTTGTGTTTTGTCCCAAACATGCCTCAAAGGCACAAATCGCTCAGGTCAGCTTTGGCTCATGTCCACTGTGAATTGGAAGCTGGGCATTTCCTTCTAAGTGTTTCCTATAGGCTTACCTTTCTCCAGGCACTGAACTACAGTCAGAAGAGCCTCTGGAAGGCTGTTTCCTTCTCCAGTTACACCCAGCACAAGGCCCAACATGTCTGATGGTGTGTTACGCTGCATGCATGTTCCTGAACATTCCTGCCTTCACACTATGAACCCTCTCATGGCTGCATTCACATGTAGTTCCCACCTGTCAGCATATTACCTGAACAGGGAGGTGTTCAGGCTGAATTTAGAACTGCCCTGGAATTGACTCAGGCTGCTAGGCCTACCTGAGCTACCCACCAGTGCAGAGTTCAGCCCTTTGTTGCGCCAGAAAAACTAGCTAATTAAAAGCAAATGGTAGGGGGACCACCAATGCTGTCCTGCTGCCCTAAAAGCAGCAGCAGTCTGACCCCTGCTTTTCAGGATGGGGCCCACAACCCCTACCATAGTGGTGCCTGTTCCCAAAGCAAGGCAAGGCTGAGTCTGGAAAACATTGGCGTGCAAACACAAGAGCAACTGCAACTTCATTGGGCAGGCAGAGACTGGAGGACAGCATTGGCAACACAGGAGTGGGGTGAACTTTGGTCTCTTTGTCTAGAGTGACACAGTAATGGTGACTGCTGCAATTTGGGAGTTAAACCCACAGAAAGGTGCTAGGCAGCCACTGCTCCCTGTACAAAGAATAGGGAGAGGTTGGTGCCTCCAAATGGGACCATACGAGTCAGCACACTGAGCAAGGAGCAGCCTCAGATGGCTGATAGGAGAGGCTGCTGCTATCCCCCTGCTTAGAGGGTGGACTTAGAGGGTGGGGTGTCAAGTCCTTTCTACATGCAGCTGGAAGAAAGACCCTCCCCTGCCATGCACAGTCCACTATCTCATTGGACATCACCCCAAATTTGGGAGAACTGCACTAAAATCCTTTCCCTGTCCAAACAG
>NW_005842900.1:355029-361045 GCF_000455745.1 Alligator sinensis | reverse complement strand
CTCTTCCCTTTTGATTCCATTATGGCAGAGAGCGCAAGAGCTGCACTGAGCAGGCTGGAATGGGTCTGGCCACTGCTGACTCTATCACTGTTGTATATTCAGTGGAGTGAGAATGGGAACCCCAGCTCTCCACAGGCACACACATATGCTTGTCTCCTAGCCATCTGGCTGGATTCATACTTGCTCACAAATATTTATGTAGAGTGGAACAACTTCAGAAGTTATTACTGACCATGCTGCCTGCCTCCTACCCCATCCCATAATGCCTTGCCACCCACCAGTTAGGGCCCTCTTGAGAGAGAACTGGCCTCCACAGGCAGAGGCAGAAATAACCCTCAGTCTCCCTGCTCCTGAGAGAGTGATGATAAAGTAGGTGTAGTGTCACTATTTCCTGCAGCTCTGCAGGACCTTGTCTGTTTGATGTGCTCTGGTACCATCGCCTGGGCCAGGCCCCTCACATGAGAGCACTAACACAGCTTTGATGCAAGACAGGTAAAGGGCTGCTCAGTGCTGTCAAGGCTAAGGTGCTTGTGGGCCTGCACAGGAGCAAAATGCCAGGAACCTGCAGAGCTTTAAAAGAGTAAGTGCCTGCAGGGTCAGGCAGCCAGGCACGGGTTCTGCGGATCACCGGCTTAGACCTGATGCCTTTCATGGCTCTAGCCTGGAGTCTGCACGCTACACTGCAAGAACTCAGGTCTACAGAGCTGTGATCTAGCCCCCCCTCCCCCAGTGTTATTCAGCGTGCCCAGGTGCTGCAACTTTGTCACTTTAAAGCAGTCCCTGGTTCTGTGCTGATGCATAGTATGGGAAGATGGAAGATTAAGGGCTCCAGCGGCTCCAAGCCCAAGAGAAACAGCTCAGAGGAATGGGCCTTAGGGCTCTAAGATCCAAGATCGTGTTGCGATATGTAGCACATGCATCCCCAGCTCCATTGTGGGCCTCATCCCTTGCTTAACAGGTAGCATTTGCCCTGCACCTACACATACTCATCATCCCCCACTCAGCTAGACCCTTATCTGGCCATCAACATACATATCCCAACTCCCCACCCCTCCTTCCCATTCAGTCAAGTGAGCCTATGTATCTCAGCCCCAGCCAGCTACTCTCACCCTCACCTACCCCAAGCCATGTGGACTAACACTTAAGTCCCCCTGAATTAGGTCTCCCAGTGCCCTCTCCACCTGCTCTCTGCATCCGAGCAGAGCTAGCACTGTGAGGTGGTGGCTATTCCTCCTGCTGGTTCCCTGTATTGGAGCCAGGTCAGTACTATCAGCACCCAGCTGACCAGCCCCAAGGCCTCTCTGTTTCCCTGGCATGGAGGCAAAGTGCCTGTACATGGCCCGGCGTCCTTGGGGAACTCTGGTCCCATGTCTGACTTTCCCTTGGCTGTCATGCTACAGGAATGTGCCAGAGTTCTGTACCTTGTTATTTATTGCTATGACCGTGCCTTGAATAAAATTACTTCACCCAACTACGGCCTGGAGTAAGTCACATCGTTTGCCATGCATGGCACCAGCCTGAGCAGCAGGGGGAGGGGAGGAGTGCACTATGGAGGGCACCAGCTCTAGGGAGAGGGGGAACCCCACATATTTTTTATTGCTTGTCCTAAAAGTGGAAATAGTCTGTTCCCAAATCCATGTTCTTGTACAGCACTGAATTCCTTCAGTTACGCTTATGACATGGCTCCCTCTGGGTTTCATTTTATTTCCCTTAAATGCCCCATACTGCCCCAGGACCATCTTCCCCAGAGCCACAGCAACACAGTTTGGGCTCCAAATAAACTCCTACTGCTGCTGCCTGGGTCCCCTCTGAGCCCCACACCAACCAGCCTGGCCCTGGGTGGCTGGAACATGCTCTGGAACCAGGGCCTCAGTCAGAGCATTCGAGTCCTGCTTGTAATAAACAAACCTGTTTTTCAGTCTGCACCAGAGCCAACACAAAGGCAATGGGGCACTGCCAAGTCCTGCCCGCATAAACCTCCAAATGTGCCGCCTCTTGCAGCAGCCTGTGCAGCTGTTTACAACATGACTATTTGGCTTCCTTGGACCTCCTCAGACTCCATTCCTGTCCTGATCGAGGTTCGGGGGACCTGAGTTTAGCTATGAACCACCCCCCACCCACAGCACTGACCTGATGCTTTCCATGTCGGTCTTTGAATCTGCTGCACCTGTCAGAGTACTACTGACAAGTGACACAGTGGCACTTAACTTACCAGCTGTAGGCTCCTGGTTTAGCCCTCTCACCTCCCTGAACATAGCAGTTTGCAGCTCCCGGTGCTGGTGTCTGACGTCCTCTGCAGACTCAGCTCACAAAACACAAATGGTGTTTCTTCCCAGCCAGCCCAGCTGAAGACCTGCCAGGGATTTTTTAATGGCAGCTGCGAGGACAAGACAGCAGGGTCAGAGCACTGCTGCTACCACAGTGTGGCGATGTACCAGTTGTGTTGATATGGATACATACCAGGCCTGGCTTGAACTACCTTGTGCTATGGGCCAATCTAGGCTGCTCCAGCCACCGGGAAACACGCTCCCCATCACACCTGCCCTCCTAGCGCTCCTAGGACTGCAGAGCCAAGCAGATGCTCAGTGTTGGCTCCCTACCCCCAGCACCTGATTGGGCCACCACCCCTGAAGGTTCACCTAGGACATGAGGTATAGGAGACCAGCAAGCACAAGGAACATAAAGCTGAGGTGGCTGCAACTAGCACCATCTGATCCCTGGCATTGCTGCAAGCCCCTGGTTCCATACCTGCACTGAGCAATGGCTGAGCTGGCCTAAGTACACTGGACCCTGCCCTTTGCTGGATGCACTCAGGCCTGCTCTTTTACCAGCAGGCCCTGGCTGCCTTCAGCTCCTACTGCTTCACTGCTGTCAGCTGCCTCCTCTCTCCAGCTGCTCATCTGTCTGAGGGGGCGGCAAGGAAGCAAAAGAGGTGACAGCCAAGGGAGTAGGCACAACACCTTCACTGGCTGCAGGAGGATTCACTACAGGGATCCTGCACTACCCACCTGATGGGTGGGCAAGGTTCCTCAAGGGCTGCAACAGGTGACAGGGCTGCCAAATGTATGAGTGCCACAATAGGGCTGCAAGGCTTCCCCCACTGCCTCTAGAAAGACAATAGCTCCATGCAAATGAACCACCCTGAGGCAGAAGCTGTCAAAATAGCTTGAGAAGCCTCCATACCGATGCATGCTCCCAGCCAGCCAGGCGTTTGATGTGGGAAGACACTCTTCAAAAGGACAGCTTGGCAGGTACAGGCAGGGGGTTCTCAGTTCTTCCTTTTCCCCTCTACTTGCCTTCCCTGCAGAGAAACCTCCTCTGCCCCAAAGAGCTTGCTCTATACAGGGCCCAGCAGACTGGGGCAGAGAGCCTGACTGGGGCTCCCCATTGCAGGGTTATTAACAACAATACTTGACCAACTACACTCTCCCTGGGATCACTCACTGTGCTCAAGCAGCGGGAGGGGGCTACCTGCTGCATGGTGCTGCTACTGCCACCAGCCACCTGCCCTGGCACACTTGCTGCTGTTACCATGGAAATGAGAGCGCCTTCATCTCCTCTGATCATTATTTTAGTAAGAAAGCAGCCAAATTACCCTGAGCCTCCGGCAAGGCAGAGGCAGAAGCAGTGTTGCCTAGAAAGCCACGGTCATAAACAGGATTGGTGGGAGGGGGAAAGTCCAGTAGGTCTGAAGCCAGCCCTTGAGGTGGCCAGTGCCTTGCTGCCTCCTGTGTCTGTGCAGGTGCAGGGAAGCTCTGGAGGAAAGTCAGCTGGCAGTGGGAGGAGATGATCAACGTGACCCCAGCCCTAGAGAAGGTAGGGCTGGGCATCAGGAACTTTTGGGCAGAGGTGGCAGTAGAGGTCATATGACCTGGGTTTGGTCTTTTAAGGGAAAAACGGAAGGACAGGCAATGAGAGGTCACCATGCTTCACTAACTGCAAAGCCAGGGAAGGGACATGGAAGCTGATGATGGGCTCTGGCTGATCCAACCCACTCCAGGGTTTATTGGTAGAGAAACACCAGTCTCCAAGGTCTCTCTCTTTCACCCCCTTGAGAGTTTGACATTCAACATCCATCCAGTCTTTCATCACTTCACATTTGGCAGACCAGGGTTTGTCTCCCTTCCATTCCAACAGAGTGGAAATGAGCATGGCTATTCCATTTATTGGTATTGTTGAATTGTTAGCATCACAGGTTGGTTAACAGGCTCCCTTTGCTGCTTGCACAGCTACCCAGGAGGAGCTGTAGGCTCCTACCTACCTCACAGCAGTGGTTTGATTTAAATCTTTGGTCACAAAATGTAGAACGTTGAAGGGGGGTAGTAGACAGGCCCCAGTGATCACTCCCCAGCCCCAGACCCCACCAAAAGCATCAGCTTATAAATTTAGCATTAAGACTGGCTGAATTTGCAAGCTGGCTGTTGAAAGAGCTCCTGCTTGTGCAACCTTTCCTGCAGCTGTGCGGTATTGGTAATTGCATCCCCTATGGTTTATGGCTCTCACTCCCCTCATGGAAGGAAATGGGCTGCACAGCTAGGTTCATCACACACACTAACAAGATTGTTTAGAGAGCCATTATTCTGTGCTTTAGGGCACTCAGTCACTCAAAAAAACACTCAGCTGATTACTATAATTTGCATGTAAAAAAAAATCTCTCACAGCTGGGGCTGAAAAAATTGCATAACACAGCCTGACACACAATGGACTGGGCAAAGCCTGCCTGCCAGGGGCAGCAGAACCAGGTAGAAAGCCTCTGTGGCTGAGGCATAGGTGGGCTGAATGGGGCTAGTTCTTTCATAACCATAAAGCATCTTCAAAGTGGCCCAGGAGAGTCAGAAATGCAACACTTCTGTGGTCTAGAACCCTCCTTGAGCTGGATTATAAACCTTCTGCTAAATGAGTGAGCATGGGTTACAATCGAGGGCTTATAGCACCTGCATTTGCTTCAAGACCTCTATGCCTCAGTTTTTCACTTGAGTCACCTGGGAACAAAATACGCATCTCAGGCATGATGCGAGCCCAGGTGATGTGCAAAAAGAGGAGCGGGTGAATAAATGGTTATCTTTTTAGTTGCTACATGATGGTTAATGGACACTTTGAAAGGCTACATTAGAAATAAATGATCTGCTTGGTCTTTGCTCAGATTCAGGTCACTGTCTGGCTGAGCTCACTCCCTGCACCCCAGCTGCACAACAACACCCAACACCCTGTCCCCCAAGTTGGTTCCCAACCAACCAGAAAGAAACAGCACAGGCAGCCTCCATGGGGCAATCGCTTCTCTCTTTTCTGCAGTTATGGAGAACAACTGTCCTCCCACACAAGATAGCCAACCCCCCTCCCCCCATGGGTACAATACAGACAGCCATATACTCAGGCAAGTGTGAGACATACCTGATGAGCTGCTCATTTGGGTATCTGGCTTCCATCAGACAGTGTTGGAATATGTTCTACTGTTTTCAGCCAACTCAACGGCCACTTATGAGCCCTTCTGCAAGCTCTTCGGGCAGCTCATCATGGCCTCCATGAGAGGGCTTGGAAACTGTGCTGACTCCACAGAACTTGGGGGTATTCTTGAAAGGAGCAGGGAGCTGATCTCTCCCTCAGTGCTTCGTGTTCACTCAGGTAACCCACTGACATTTCTGGAGCTCATAAGAGCCATTGGTGCTGAGGGCTGTGCTGGAAACAGTGGGATACAAGGCAAAATGGCTGCAGTGGTGTAGAGTGCAGCAGGGTGATAGGGTAGAACCACAAATGCTCCTTAACCTGGAGAAGGAACCCAAGCTTGGATATTGAACACAACCACTGCTCAGAGCAGCAACAGCTGGCAGCAATCCAGTTCTGTAGTGCAGACAGTTTACAGCAGAGGTTGTCAATGCAGGGTATGCATACCCCCAGGGGTACTTAGAAAGGACATAGAGGGTATGCGTGAGCAGGTAGGCAGGCAGAGACAGAGTGTGCCCTGGGGCACAGTGACGGCATCTCCCTTGGCACCTTCCCATGCTTTGCTTCTTACCCA
>NW_005842900.1:344199-354858 GCF_000455745.1 Alligator sinensis | reverse complement strand
ACATGCAGCAGCCACCACTATCCCACTGCAGCTGCTGCCGCGTCCCGTACTGCTTTCCTGCAGCCAGTTGCACATGCGGCTCCACAGGCTGCTGATGTGCCTCGCACCTCACACACCACCTGTCAGCAGCCCACAGAGCTGCATATGCAACCAGCTGTGGGAAACTGGTGCAAGGCACAGCAGCAGTGGCATGGGCAGCTGCTGCCTGCGAGCCCAGCCCCCGCTGGCCGGCCAGATGGTGCATGCACAGTCTGCAGAGGGTCACCACTACCCTTGCCCGCCTGGCCCTGCTCCAGGGAGTGGGCACAGAGACCCCACCTCCATTCTCGATCTGCACCCCCCCAGCCTCTTCCCCCCACACACACTTACCTGCTGTGTGTGTGTGTGTGTCCTGCCCACCCAGCTGCAGCAGGCATGTGGCATCGTGCAGCTCTAGGGGCAGTGGGGTGCAGAGTCCAGCATGCAGCAGCAGCTGCCCATGTCTCACACACAGATGGGGGTATGTGCCCCTGGGAACTCCACCAGGGTATGCGCAGCGGTACGAGCTACACCCCCACCCCCCCCCGCACCTTCCAGACGAACCATTCTCATGGCTCCATGCCACAGTCCGCCCCAGTTGTGCAACACCTGCCACTGCCCCTGCCCCCGTCCTAGCCCCTCCCTCACCACAGGGGCCTCAATTTGCACCCCCCCCCCCTTAAAACCAAGAAAAAATATAAGGGGGCGCATGAGCTGCAACTTTGAGGCAGAAGGAGTACACTTGTTAAAAAAAGGTTGAAAACCCTTGGTTTACAGTAACCAGAAAATTAGCACAATGACGGTATGGCAGGGAACAAAAGAAGCTGAACAATGGAGAGGGAAAGGCATTTTTAGTCTGACTGCTTAAAACTAATTCCATTACGGTCTATTAACTACAAGGGTTAATGAGACACCAGTAGAAAAGCCACCTTTGTTAAAGATTCAACAGCCCACCCATTCATTTAAGGTATGAGAAACTTCCCAACAGGCATCAAAGCCTCCCAAAAAAGCCAAAAAATTCTCTCCCTAGTCCCTTTTATTTTTTTCAAGGCCTGAAAGGTTAAACATCATAAAGAACCAAAAAAAGGGCAGAGCCTCATTTAAAACAAATTCCTTGCAAGACACCTTTATGCCATTCACTTGTACAATGCATTTTGAGATCAGCTGAAAGGTGGCACTGAAATGCTAACTTTGTCGTTACACCACTCGATATTAAACAGTCCAGGCAGATCCAGGAGGCACAAACACAGCTAGTTTATTTCTCTTAGGAATTACACAAAACATGACACAGAAGAGGAAATCAGAGAGCTAAGAAAGCTATAGGAGGAGCTGCTTATTTGGTGTAGAAGTATGTGCACACAGATCCACCATCCATCACACCCAGTCTCCCTTCTGTCCTGCACAGAAGAGAAGTCTTTGACCCCAGGCATGTATAGCAGCAGAGAAATCACTGGATACATGCTGTTCCTCTTCCAAAATTCCACAGTGGGGCACCAGAAGGGAGGTTTCCTTAACTCTCCACTCCCATGACACAGCTATTCTCCTGTATCAAGCCTCAGCTCATCCTTACCTGGCTTGAAGTTGCATGGCCAAAGATCTATCATGGCCACTCAGCCCTGCTTAGGGACAGGGCACTAATGAGGAGAACTGATGCCTGTTTCAGATGGGGGAAAGGAGAGAAGTGCCCACAAACCTGATACCAGACTTTGGTATTGCACCCATAAACTAGCCTCTCTTGAATATGCAACTGAGGACCCTCTAACCAGTCACCTGTTGCTATACAGCTGCTGCCAGACCATGGAAGTGGTATCTTCATACAGAGTAATGAAACAGCTCCCAGCAGTGATGAAGCAAACATTACCCAGTCACACCTTGGCAGTCTTCAGACGGGGCCTTCCCAGGAGAATCCCAGTGTCCTACTTTTACTGGTTGTGTTTGAGTCAGATTCCAAGAGCAGCATCTAGATTCTGCTTCTCCAACACCCTCCCCGTCTTTTCAGCTGGATAATGTGTTCTTATTTCCTGTCCTGAACACTGTTCATAGATTCATAGATGTTAGGGGCTGGAAGGGACCTCATGAGATCATCAGGTCCAGCCCCTCTGCTCTTGGGCAGGAAAGACTTAAATTCAAGTCTCCTCCCACCCAGAGGTGGCAGCATTTCACCAACAGGGTAACACCACTAACAAAATGTAAATTCTCCTGTAGCGGGAAGAATGCCAGATCCTGATATCACTGCAGAGAAATCTCAGCTATGTTCTCTCTGGCCAAGAACCAAGATGATTTTTGGAAGCTGCCCCCAGGAGACAGATCTCCCAGGGGACAGGTGCATGCACTGCATGTCCCAGTACATCTTTATTTTATTTATTTATTTATTTACTATTAAATAAATAATAGAAGACATTTTAAAAAGCAGTAGTAGCTGCTGCATTTCACCTGTCATTCAGGTTCGATCCAATAGCTAAATGAACCCAGTCAACAGCTCAGGTCTGATAAGAGCAGCCTGACTTGAACTCTGCAACGACTCTTGGAAAATATTTGGGCAGAGAAAAAAGATGATTTGCAACTTTAAGGAAAGACAGAATCAGTTCAGGAAAAGCTCATTCCACTACTGCTGACTGAAATATCTTCAGCCCAGCTCTTCCTTGCTTGTCCCTCTACCCCACCTCCCAGGAAGATGGAAGGACTCATTGCTGTGCAATTCATAGCATATCTATATCACAATGTAACAGAGCACAGGGTGTGCTCTGTTACTCAAAGGGGCATGAGCAAACAGCCAAGCAGCTTGCAGGTGGCTGCACTCCCAATCAGGTGCAATTACCTGATTGGGAACAGGGCCCAGGTGTTCTCTATAAGAACAGGCCCTGAGCAGTGTGGCCAGCCGTCTACTGCTAGCAGCTGGGAAAACACCACCCAGCTGTAGCTGCTGCTCATGACATCTTAGAGGTACAAGGAAGGAGCTATGGGGAAGGTGGAGGTTCCAGGTGCTGGGGCATGACCTAAAACTACACCTTGCTGGGGTAGGATGGTGTGATGGGACTGCCAATGTCAGGGCAGTCTCCAGGAATTGCCACACCAGTTGCCTCCCTAGTGAACAGCGAGTACAGGGTGCCAAGAAAAAGCCTCAGCCCCCGCTGCCTTGTGGGTGACCCTGTCGAGGGAAAAGGCAAGGGGAGCACACCCTGAAGAACAAAGCAGGAGCCCAGACTCACAGTGAGTCCTGAGGCAGGGCCCAAATCAGGGGGGGACCTGAGACAGCTTCCAGGCTCACTGCAAGACCTGAGTGGCATTAAGGAGCCAGGTGTGAGGCTCCAGGGGGCTGGGTCCCTGAGCCTACAGGCAGCTAGATGTGAAGTTCCTGGGGCAAAGGGATAAGGGATTGTGAGCCCAGTGTCAGGCAGGGGATTGAGGCCCCAGTGTGGGGGCGCGAGGGGACCAAGAGGGTCCCAAGCCAGGCTAGGAGCCCATGGAAAAGGGAGGGCCTGGGAGCCCCAAGTAAACAGGATTGTGAGCTAGGCCATGTATGCTAAGCCCCGATTGATTGAGTGGGCAGGTATTAGGCCGGACAAGCTATAGGCTGGGTGCTAAGCCATGGATGCCATCTGTGAGGCATGGGACATGGTACAGGGGAGGTCAGAGCTGTATACATAGGCCCTTGGCATCAGGGCAAGTAAATGTGCAGCCTCCCGCCTTGTTATCTTCCAACTAGTATCAAAGGCATGGCAGGTGAGGTAGGCGGGTGGTTTGCCCTGAAACAAGTAGGCAGGCCTATGCTCAGATCAGCCCCAGGATGCCCACTTGTTACACACAGGTTGAAAGGGCCATTGCAATTCATGCAGGCATGCTCAGATCAGCTTTACTGTAGCTGACCCAGGTAACAAGAGCAGTGAAAACATGGTCATATGGGCTAGTGATGACAGTACATTCCCAGGGCCCCAGTGGGCTTGTACTTTGTCCACAATGAAGCCCATGCCACTGTGTCTTCACTGCGGCATTACCCATACTACCTAGATACTACCCTGATACACGTGCCCATGCTGCTCTTCTACCTTCACTTTGCTGTTGATATGCCTTTAAGGGACTGCACTGGTCACCATCAGAGGCAGAGATGTGGGTAATGGTGAAGCAAGATGGAGAGAACTACTGAGAAGGCCCCAGAATGTGCACAGCTGGAAGAGGAGGTGCTCTGTCTACAGAACTGTTGATGGGCTGGGAGCAGATCCTAACAGATTGCTGGATCTATTCTGCTTCCCCATGTGCCTCCCAGCCACAGCTCATGGCTTTCACCACAGCATCGTAGAGCCTGGTCCAAGCCTCTCGCATGTCTGGACTGAAGGCAGTGCCAAGGCATTTCTCCAGCATGTACAGCAAGGAGTCTCCCACAGCCTGCAAACCAAACAGGAAGGCACCAGCATCAGAGCTCCTGGGCAGGGGTCTCAGGACAAACTCAGTCTTCTCTCCTGAGGAATTTCATTCTCCATCTCCCTTAGGGGTCTCTCCAGTGGCACAAGGGACCTGATAAGCTGTCTCAGGTCCCTTCCTGATCTGGGACCTGCCTCAAGACTCACTGTGAGCCTGGGCTCACAACTTTGTTCTTCGGGGTGTGCTCCCCAAGAAGACCACACAGCTTCTTCAAGTCCCCCACCTTAACAGGTACCCTGCCTCACTGCTGCTCCCTGCCCTTAAAAAGCAAAGCCCTGTCCACTTCTCTTGCCCTTATACAACTGCTCAAGCTATCCCTAGGCTGCCCTGCCGCCATCCTTGTGAGCTGATAGTCCCAATAATCTGTCCTGGCTGTGTGTGGCTTTTGCCCAGGTCCTGTCTGCTCTTGGTTGGTCCATCTTAGAGGCCTTTCCTTCAAGCCTCTGAAGGATGATGGAGGGAGCACAGGCTAGCTATGAATGTGGACAGGAATGTATTAGGGAGGGGAGGTGACTAGGAAATGCATAGAGCCCTTAGCCCCCAACTGCCATACACCTGTCCTCACTGTTGTCATAACACAAGACAGGCCAAACTGAGACACATTCTGATGTTATGTACAGCAGCAGGTAAAGATCTGATTGCATGAGACTTTGACTATTCAGTTTAGAAGCGTCAGAGTCCACCCCACCAACCCTGAGAAATCTCCATCACATGGCACTCCATCCCCCATCCAAACCCCCACTTCTGGCACAGCAGCCCAGCTGAATCCTGGCAAATAGCTGATCTAATATGGCACCAACTCACACTGGCTCCCCACAGAACCTTCCTCATTTTGGCTCCTAGGAAGAAGCCCCAGAGAGTAAAACAGTCTACCTAAGGAATGATACTAGCTCAGCTTGGAAAACTAAAAGCAGAGGAAGACCACACTCAGCCAGATAACTAAAGCTGTGGGCTGTGTTCCTTTAACCTTCTGGATGTTTCCCATAATCTCATTTCATGGTGCAGTGTTTCTGATCCTACTCATTGTTAGGATGGGGCTATATTTGGGTCTAAGATGAGGAATGCATCTTGGATACAGCAGTGAGGCTAGAACAGGGATGATTTGTCTTGGAATACTTTGGTGTTAAGGGCCAGTACCCCTATGCCAGGCTAAGACCTTACTGTGTTCTCTTTTCAAATACTACCTGGAGACTCTGCCCATGGACTTTAGGGTGTTGAGGGAAGCAAGGAATATAACTCGGGTTAGTCCAAGTCCATCCAAACAGCAGCCCAATTAGAGGATTGTGACACATTCCCCCAGAGACCGCCAGCGGTTCACATGGTAGGTTACTTTAGATTCCGGGATTGGCTTGGTTATTTTTTTTTTTTTTTTAGCCACTGAGCAAGCCCAGCAACATTAAGTACCAAGGTCCTAGAATGCAGGCATGTGGGTACTATGAAGGCCCATATACCTCCACTCCTGGTAGATCAAGGTAATACCATGAGTGAATGGGAAAGAATGCTGTGGTAGGAATAGCATGAAGAAAGAATATGCCTCACCGAGAAAGAATCCATCTTCACGCCAACTGCTTGGTGCTTCTTACCCAGGTTGCAGAGATATTCTTCCAGACACAGTAAGTTCTCCAACTGAGTCACAGCTGCATCTATCACCAGCATGACCTGAAGAGACAAAGCCAGACTGAATGAGATTAGGAGAGAACACTCCTTTTGCTATACCACAAAGAGGAATACTTATCCAAACAGTGTTCCCCTTACTAGTTTGCCCACAGGTCTTCCCTCAGCTCACTATACAGTGAAGACCATTTCACATCCGCCTTGTGCCATTATTATGCTACACTGGTGGAACATCACCGGAAACTGGTATTCTGCCAGAAAAACTCCAGTGTTTTCCATAGTTATATCACTCCCTCCTCCTTCCTGCAAAGGTGAATCAGGGCAGGTACCCTTGCATCTTATGATGCTGTTGTCCTACCGGATCTCAAGGGACATAGAACTGACTTCATTAGTCGCCAGCTGAGACGCTCACGGCCCAACCCCATTTCCAAAGACCTTTCTCTATAGGTGCTATAGCAAGTGGCAATGGTGATCAATAGGGGGGAACTTTTCTCTCTAAAAGAATGGTAAATAACATTCTAATGCTTGTAATATGACTTATTAAATGCAACCTGAAAATTGAGATCATGACCATCTGGGACCATTACAGCTCTCTTGGCAAGTACTGAGTATCATCAAATTGCCACTTGGATCATTCCATTCTAACTCCCTTTACATAGGAAGAAAAACCTATGGTAGATCTCATGTGTGGATTTCAGTAAAGCACCTGATACTTTACCATGTGACACTATATTAGTCAAGCTAGAGAAGATGGGAATTCGTAGAGGAATTGTAAAGTCGGTAAGGAGCTGGCTTAAGAAAGCCAGCAACAGGCCATGTTGAAAGGGAGATTATTGGACAAGGAAGACTCCCAGTTATCTTTCTGCTTGGTGCAGGGGGCTGGACCCAAAAATCTTCCGAGGTCCCTTCCAGCCTTACAATCTATGAATCTATGAAGTTGCTAATGGAGTTCCTCAGGGATCTGCCTTGAGACCAATTTTGCTTAATATTTCTAATGACATTGGCACAAAAAAGTAGGACCTGACGACATCTACCACGATACAAAGTAAGGAAGCATTGTCAATACAGAGGAAGATTAGGGTAGCCTGCAGGAAGAACTGGATGACCATGAGGACTGGATAAAAAAAAAATCCAGGATGACATTCTATAATACAAAATGCAAGATCATGCATTTGGAAATTAATAACATAAAATCTTGCTGTAATCTGGTAGGCCATCAGTTGGAAATAACTGAAGAGGAAAATAATCTTGGTGCACTGGTTGGTGGCAGGATGACTCTGAGCCATCAATGTGATGCAGCCTTGAGAAAGGAAGACATAATTATAGGATGGACCAAGTGAGATTTCCAGTGGAGACAGCAAAACATTAAAGCAATTGTATAAGGCCCTGACAAGGCTGCATTTGAAAAGCTGTGCAGAGTTCTGATTATCCATGCTCAAGAAAGATGAATTCAAACTGAAACAGGTTCAGAGAAAGGCTGCTAGGCTGATCAGAGGATAGGAGAGCCTAATTCACTAGAGCCTAATTCACTAATTAAACTAGCTCAGCTTGTTTAATGTAGCAAAATTAAAGCAGAACGAGGGGATGATTACTCTCTACTGATACCTCAAGCAGGTTAATACCTAGGAGCTCAAGGATAATGTTGGCACAAGAACAAATTGGTATATACTCATCATGGCTTCTAATTTAGACTGGAGACTAGAAGAAGGTTTCTAACCATCAAGGAAGTAAGGGGCTAGAACAGCTTTCCAATTAGAATAGCAGGGTTAGAAGTCTAACTGGATTTGGGGGGAGTTTGGTTAGTTTATGGAAAGGTTCCATGATATGTCTATGCGCCATAACAGAAGACTACACTCAGTGGCCTACTTGGTCCTGTCTAGACCTCCGTTCTTGGTACTCCCATGCAGTTTTTACAGGATGCAAAATTTTTACTTCCTGTCCTAAGCCATTGTGCAGGTTTGTAATGTCACTTCTCTGCTCCCCTGATTCGATGGCTGTTTTAGTACTAAACAAAGGGATTTTGCTACACTGCACAAAATTTATCCAGGGCATCAGGATCCTTCAGGATGATACTGTTGTCCTTTGCTACCCTCCAAAGTTGAGAAGGAGGAATGTGCTGTCCCTCACTATAAGTCACAATAGCTAGGCTACACATGAACAGCTGTGTGTTCTCCCCTGCTCCAGTAGAAGAGAATGGAGAATAGCAGGATTGTTGCTTACTGCCTACCTCTCTATCTAAGTTTTATAGCAAGCTATCACTGACATCCAGGTGCTTGAGCTCTCCTGGTTCTGTGTGTAGCTAAGCAGAGGGTTTCAGTGTCCAGTGTGGCCATGTCCTGCAATACCCAAGTAGTACTGAAGTCAAATAAGAAAAGAGTCCTCTGATTTTCCCAAAGGCCAATCTACCTCAGTTAGAGCATGTCAGTTATTTTGTATTTGCACAGCACGATCACTCCTCACTTGTGTATGCAAAGCAGTTTGACCCTGATGTAGCTTCACTAACCCTCTGGATTGGTATTTCAGAGGGTGAACTGTCCCTATGTTATGAAACACCGGGCATTAGAGGAACAAGCTCCCTCTGGCAGCATTTACAATGCCGGTCTCTTCCTTTCATGGAACTTCTGCTATGCTGCACCCCCAGTATTTTTCATCCCTTACCTTCCTTATATGATCCAGGAACTCAGGGGAAGAGAGGCATTCTTGTGGGCTGGAAAACTGTCTACAGTTGTACTGGAAGAGGGACAGGAGGTCAGGATCCAGATCAAACAACCTTCAAGAGAAAGGAGGAAACTTCAAATATTTCACACTTCTCAAATGACAACCATTCCTTAACATTGCCCCCATCTATCATTCCCCACCCCTCATTCCATCCAGCGGTGATGTTACAAACATGGAGTTCTGAGAGGGAGATTTGCCATGGTCTGGGGGTCATCTGCCTAAAACTGTTTCTGTTACTTTAGCCCACGTCCCCAGTCCTCACTGCTACAACACTATTCCAGGAGACAGGTCAGCCCAGTGTTAACTCCAGGGCACTGCTGAAATCCTTTGCTTGACTCCATCTTCCATGAAATCCTAGTCCCTGTCCTAACACTTCCATCTCAACTCTTGCTATTCCCTGTTTTTTATGATACTCCCTAATCTCAATTTTCTCAAATTCAGAGGAGGCCAGAATATTGCAGCCAAATGAGATTCCTACTTTCGCAAGCAGGGTCATAAAACTGGAATCCCTCACATGTTTGTTGGCTCCCAGTCCAAACCCCTTCTGCCAACTTTTTCACCATAGGACATTGCTTCCCAAAGTTTGGGACCAACAGACCACTGATCCCCGATGGTTCTTATTGACCATAATGTGCCCTTACCAAACTTTTAATTATAATGGGAAGGGGGTGATCCACAGACCACTGTCCATGCCTTATGAACAACCAGTGATCTATGGATCAGTTTGGGGTTCTTTGGAACATGGCATCTCACCTGTTTAACTTGCACACTGGTCCAGCAAGCAAAAAATCAAGAGGATCTGATAGACTGATGCCATCCATGGCAGTCTATGGCAATTCATAAAACCACACAGAGGGCACATCTACACGAGATGCTTTACAGCACAACAGGCTAATTTTCTGTGCAATAAAGCATCACCATCTACATGTGCACAGCAATTAGGGTGCAATAGACTAATTTACTGTGCTGCTGGATAGTCCCATCAGATACAAGTGGTATCTGGCAGTGCAATAAATTACTGCACTTAAATGCATGTGTAGATGCCGACATCAGGATTAGTTTACTCCAGCTCAAATTGAGCTGAAGTATTTTTAGTTGCATTAATTGCACTTGTAGATGCACCTAGAGTGATCAGTTTGCAATGGTTCTAGTCTCCTAGGTATCAACATCATCAGAGAGACTTAACATGAGATTGCAACATCCCTCACCCCTTCACCAAAACTTTTAAATGTCTCCTTAAATAGTTCCTTTCCTTCGGCTCTATCAAGCACGGCTTGTTTTCCAGATATTTGCATTTGCAATCTGCCTTTCAGATTCGGCTGTGGAAAAGCCAAGAGCTTCTCACAAACTTTTAGAGCCATTGCTTTTCAAGGACTTTTCAAGCACTTCCCTCCGTCCCTCCACTTTTCTGCCACTTAATTGAAGGGTTAATTCAGTGGAAGAGGCAGCAAATTTTCAGTTGCACTCCCCCATGCACTATTTCCCCCTCTTTGAGATTGATCCTGGAAATTAACTGTTCCTTTCTCAAGTGGCCAGCTCTCTGCCTCAGCAATGTGACAATTAGGAAGCTACTTAGATACACTCCACAGAGTTGAGTGGATGCACAAGGATCAAAGTAGGTTTTAAACAACAGAATTTCCTCTCTGCTAAGAACAAGGGAAATCACTGCAAAAAAATGCACAAAAGCACACACTCCACATACCTTCCCCTCCCCTCCCTTTTAACAAAGTTCTAGATTTAAATGCTAAGGAGCTTCTTTGGAAATCTGTTCTCTCTGCTCTGCAAATCACAGCAAATGGACAGAAGGAGCAGGCAGCAGGAGAAGTGATGGAGCCATGAAAAAAGAAATCATTTCAGAAGGGAGGGGAAGTGTTTCTTTTCAGAGAATGC
>NW_005842900.1:295086-344168 GCF_000455745.1 Alligator sinensis | reverse complement strand
GGGGGGGGAAGAAGAGCTGATAAATATCACAGCAAGCATTGGCACCAGGTTTTTCTTCCCTCTGTCCAAGTTGCCCTGCTACAGAAACTGCCTGTTGCTATAATAACCCATCACTTACCTGGTAAACAAGATGATGCCATGCTGCAGGGGGTTGCCACTCACTTTCTGCCAGCTTTCTCGTATCAGTGCCTGTTCAGTGCTGGATAATTTTTCACTCTCCATCTTACTTGAAGAAAAGGAGGGGAAAAAAAGTAGAGAAAGGGAAAGCTTCTGCTTCCTCTGAAAGTAGTTGTACTTGCTCACTCTGAGTTACAGGTGTCACAGGTCCTGAATTAATCCAAGCATTGAGGGCCACCAGTGCCTCTGGACCTGGGATCCACACACACCCCCCACTCGCTCCTCTAAGTGCCAAGGATGCTCTTCCTTGCACAGTACTCAAGACTTTGTGATCACATCTCTGGGATCCCCAGACAGTGCAAGAGCCATTTTTTCCCCCTTGATCCTCCCACCTCCTGCCTGGAAGCAGTGCAGGTGGATTTAGAAAGAGCCCCTGTCTGAGCAATCAGATGAAACCTGAGTGCCTTGGGGGAGATCCATGTTGCTTCTTGGTGTCTACAGGAATGATGGGCTGGTTACTGTTGCTTCCTAATCCCCCCTGCTGTTTGGCTACAGAAAGCTTATCAGGGTCTCTGTGCCCTCTTCCCACTGGGCACTAACTGTGCTCCTTATTTGTTCCCTGTCTCACTCCCTGTCACACACAGGCTCAAAGATCTGGAGCTGAAGCTCCTTTCCCCTTATTAGCAGCACTTTCCCAGCTGGCCGTCTCACAGAGCAGCTTCCAGTAGCAACACTTTCACGGATGCTCTTAAAGCGACAGTATCCCCTTTCTCCCCGTTTCTTCCAGTGAGCTTTTTAAAGCTGGGTAACAAACAATACTTTTGCACTTTGCTACATTCTCCCATAAGTAAGGAGCCACCACACACCTTCAGTGTCAAATGGCTTAACCCAATTTTGGCTGAAATTTTCCAGTCAGTTCAATTTTACAGATGACGGAACAGACACAGAAGAAAAACAACTTGCCTAACATCCGACAATAAATTAGCGGCAGGACCAAGCTAGAAACCTCACTCTTTCAGCTTTCAGTCCTGATTTCTACTTGTTAGAGTGCAGCTTGCCCTCATACAATATTTTCAACAGTGTCCTCTTGGTCCCAGTCACCCGCACTGACACTCCCAAACCTTTACATCTCTGGGTGCAGGTGCAATCTAGGGTTTAGTGTGTACAAAGGGAACATCATCACATGTTTAATTTAATAGAAGCATAGCCAATTGTACAAGGCAAAGCATTTAATAATGGATCACAAGGCTTTTGGACTACGTCAAACAAATTCAAAGTGCTCAGGTTCTTTCTGCTACTCAGATGAAGTGAAAACTCTCCTTTTCAAATGGCCCAATGATTCAGACAGCATCAAGACAAGCTGGAGGAGGGGAGGACAGAGAGAGACAGAGTGTGTTCTGGGTTAAGAGCTCAGAAGGAAGAAGAATGGAAAAATATGGACAGGTAACAGAATAATCATTTAAGGAAGGATTTTCAAAAGCAACCTAAGTGACTTCTGAGAACAAGTCCTATTGACATCATTGCAATCTTCTTTAAGATAATAGGCATATGGTCCATTTAAGCCTATAATATCAGCTATATGAGGTTCAGCTGTTCCTGTTAGATAAGAAGGTATTCTGAGGCTACAACGCCTGTACAATACATTTATCATAGGCTATATGTGGTCATAGTCAATGTTGGTGCATCATTTTAAGAGGAAAGTCAGTTCTTGTCCTCTCCTAGCCTAACATTGGCTTCAGTGGAGTTGGAACTTAGCCTTTAAAGGCTCTTGGAGCCAGCATTACCTTTATGGTTTGCTGTACATCGGCACTGCATTAAAACCCACAGCACTATTAGGGACAGAGCTCAGCAACTGCTGTTCCAGATGCACAGGCCCCTGCAATCTCAGCCTGAAGAGAATGCTCCTTTGGTGTTATCCAGGAAGGATCTGGGTCACTCAGTTGAGCGGTTTCAGTCCTGTCCAATTGGAGAGAGTGAGCTCACACACTAGCTCAGCTCAGTATTCATGAAATCTGGTCTTACTGACCACTGGGAATTATAAAGGGAAGTGAAGCAGCTCAAATTGAAAGAATAGGATATTCCAAAAATCAGCTGCACTCCAGGCTCCTTCAGTCCCTATTAATCTCTTTTTAGCAGCTAAGGGTCATATTCTTTCTGGAATCACCAAGACAAGAAACACAGGATGCTGCCTAGTGTTGACAACATAAAGGTTAACATTTAACTCTTCTGAGTCTCACCAAAATACACTAGAAAGCAGCAAGAGTATTGTATGAGAATCTGCATGAAGTATTCCGCATAGCATTTACTTTGATGCTATGAGCGTGTGGAGACTGTATTGTTAGCAGAACTTGGGGAAATATTGCCAATCTTCTTCTACCCCAATTTGCCTCTGCTGTAATGAGAAAGGAGAACCTGGTTGTAAACTAGAGGCACTTTGGCAGAACCTACTAGAGGAGAGTAAGGCACTTCAGTGGTACAGAGGGAGGAAGGAAATTTATAGGATTTGAACAGGAGACAGATAATGCACCAGACTAGATATTTTCCTAGCCACATTTCGGGTGGACTGAAAGCTGGGTGTTAAGAGAAAGCAGAAAAAAAGAGTTTATAATAGCCAAGGTGAGAGACAATCAGTACCTTTTTGAATAGACAGGGAAGAAGGAAGCTGGAATGCTGCAAGGGAAAGATAGGTGAAATGTGGGGAGATTTGATAGTTTTTGCTAGAGTTTGTTAGTATCAAGGACATCACCATTGGGACATGAGCACGCACCACGTCAGGGAGGCTCCTTACTAACAATCTGGCCAATTTCTTCCCAGATAGATGATCATATGCAGATTCATCAGCTGCAAATTAAGCAATGATGCAAAGGTCATGGAATGAGAAGCAATGCAACTTGCCATAGACTCCCCATGCAACTGCCCAATGCAGCATAAAAGGATAGCGCCCTGGAGTCACACAGAGCATTTTCTCTATGCAGACAAAAGCCAAAATAAACAACTAATGGCTACATATAAACCACTGAGAATATTCAGCCTCTTCTCTCACATGCCTACATTGGACTGCTCATCTGAGATGAAGGGCAGTGCTCAGGACACATTCTAGTGGGAGATCCACCAGACCAGCTGGGACTAGCTGCCCCCTACTTACCTGGTGGCAGGCTCAGGAGAGAGGCCAAGGCTTAGCATAATTTAACCTTCCCCTTAGCGATGGCCCCTCCAAGGCCATGTCCCTGCCACTACCCAAGCTATATCTGTGCTGTGGAATCAGAAAAAAATAAATGCCTTAAACTTTGATCATTTGAGTTATAAGATGACATAACTGCTTTGTGGAGAATTGCTGGCTCTGTACAGTAGAACAGATAAGGGAAAGTGTTTGTTCTTTGTAACTCCTCTGCAACTGCTTTGCTCACCGCGGCCTTGAAGATAGCAAAAAGTATGTACAACTCTGATTTCCAGGTGCAGGCAGGGAGTGATATTTCTCCCTTGTCTCCTCCATAAATCTCATCCTGATAACAGCAAAGAAGTAATGAAGTAATGTTTATAGCTGCTTTTCTAGCTAATTTCACTATATGATCACGTGAGTTGTAAGCGACTGTTAAAAAGTATATAAGCCTCCTGATTTTGCTCTTGGGGGGGACCCCCTTCCAAGTGCTTGGGAGATCCATGTCACTTTGGAATCCCCCCTACAGCTGTAGTTTCTTTTGAATAAAAGCTCCTGCTGACCTGACCCAAAAGTATGCTGCGTGTGTTTCCACGACAGTGCTATAGGAGTAACAGAGAATGCCAGTCTCTAGCACTGCCACATTGGCATCTTCCAGCACTACATTTACTTCCTGTTTTAATTAAAAAGCAAATTATCTCTCCACAAGAGAAACCAAACCCCAGCCGAAAAAATGAACCTGCAAAAAGGCTGAAGTTGGAGGGAGCTCAAGGAGAAACATTTGAAACCTGGAAGTGATGTGTATTCCTCCAGTTGCTGGGAGTGAGGGCTCAAGAGGAGTTTGAAATGGCAGGGCTCTCACCTGCATATAAAGCAGCCTCTCCTGCACAGCTATTCCATTGTCAGAGGAGCTCCTTCTGCTGCCACAGTGCTGGAGGTGCTGACAGCATGCTAAGGGGCTGAGGAGGGTTTTAATAAAAAAAACTATATTGTATTTTTCATTCAGATGCTCAGTGAGCCTTCCAGCATGGAGAACCATGAACCTAGGTTAGATATTGAGAAAAACTTTCTCCCTAGGAGAGTAGTAAAGCACTGGAACAGGTTATTTGGAGAGGTTGTGAAATCTCCGTCCTTGGAGGTTTTTAAGACCTGGCTAGACAAAGCTTTGGTTGGGATGATATAGTTGAGAATGGTTCTGCTTGAACTAGACGACCTCCTAAGGTCCCTTCCAACCCTCATTTTCTATGAAAACACCAAAGGAGCCATCATGCTGACCAACAACACTATGTAGGTACAGCCTTCCTGCCCCTGTGATCTCATCTCACCCAGCCCCCATAGCTCCATTTTCTCGGAGCTCAGCCTGGCTGTATTATCTGCTTGGGTGCTGCAGTACATCAGATGGGCCTGTTTGGGGGCAAAGAGATGTCCAGCTGAGACCAGCTCCTACCACATTTCAGCAGTGCACAGAGGGAGGAAAGGGAATTTCCAGTGAATCCCTGTGGTCTGCATTGAGCAGTATGATGGACAGAAAAAGCATCTAATTTTTCAGACAAAGTAGCCAAACACCTTCAAAACGATAGAAATACGTTGCATGTCAACAGCCCCATAGATTGCCTTGCGAACATTACTCTCCCTTGTGAATACCACCTCTACTTGCCTGACAGAGAAACAAGCAGAGAGTTGGGATAGTGACTTGCCCACAGTCACAGAGTGAGGTTTGCATCAGAACTAGGACTAAACCCATAAATGTTGACGTTTGGTCCTGTGCTCAGATCACCTCCTTCCTCATTCAGGCACTGAATTTTCCTGGCCTTGGGGCCAATTCTGTTTGCTTGATATGCTGTAACAGCTTGAGTTCTCATCTTTGTTGCTGCACTTTCCAAGTAATGAAAACAAATCTCCCTTCAGACTCTTTTTTAATTTCAAATTCATCTTCTGCAGGTCCTCATGAATAACCAAACTCCTCCAGGCTCTCAGTTCACCTCAGAGTCTGCTTCCTGGGCTAGACTTGTTCTTTCTCTCCAGTCTGTCTGTATTATAAACTAAACACCATGACTGCTTCCCTCCATCCTCAGGTAGAAACACAGCTTATGAAATGTTTCGGCTTCTCATCTCTGCTCCCCCCCTCAGGCCATAATGTGCCACAGCTCAGTAGCAACGCAAATTGCAAATGCAGTTGCATAACAAGTGAAAGAGATGTAGAGGTGAATAATTGCACACACAAATGGTAAGGGCAATAGCTTCAGACTTTTCTGCCTGCCACTGTGCCCTTGGGGAGCAGGATGGCAGTGCTGCCAACCTTGAAGATTTAAACCACAGCATGGGGATTAAAAGCAGAGCAAAGAAGAAAATGTGTTGTCTTTAGCTGCTCAATATCCAAGGGTTCTTCCTGTAGCTCACAGGGCCCTGATGAGATGAGAGGCTTGTATAAACAACCGAGGAAGATCCGAGGGCGACAGTGCGTGACCCATCTGGAGAATCCAACCGGGACCGCATGTGGAGCTGTCAAGTTCTTTTCTGAAGCACCAGGACAGCAGCTGTCTGCCCACTTCAGCGCTATCTGTAAATGCCAGATAACAAGTAGCAAGCTTTACCCACATCATTATTCACCTCATGCTTGTTCTAATCACAGCAATAATTGCCCCTGCCATTAGACCATGGCCACCTTTTTAAGCCTCTCTAGCTAGAAACAGCATCCCAACTCCTGAGGATTTCCACTGCTTACACCAAGGCAAAATATGGCATTTATGGACCAGCAGCTGCTGAAAGGTACTATCTCAGTCAGTTCTCTGTCTGCAGAAAATTGGTGATTTTTTTTTTCTTCTTATACATCTCCCAAAGGAGCCTCTTCAATAGTTTCTCTTCTAGACTACTCATTTTAGAAGACCATTAATGGACCATTATTTGAAGTCTTAATTGATTGCCTTTTGTCTAATCCAAGCCTTGTCTTTATCCTCATCTTTCCCTGTTGTTGCTGGACTTGATACCAGGGTACTCAACATATGCAGCAGATGCATTTCAGGAACCTGGCTTTACCTATCAAAAAATGTCTTTCATAACTAAGTGTCCTTTCCTCTAGTACAGCTCAATACTGAGCCATTTGTTTTCTGACACCAAAATTGAAGTGTTGCATCTAGATATAGGATTTCCTTTCACTGCTTTGGTCCTTCCCCACTTTGCCCGTCTCAATCAGTTGCAATTCCCAGTGCCTTCAAAAATCACACACTGCATATTGGCAAGGAAATGTGGGAAGCAAAAGGCAGAAGCATTTGATAAATATTTCTAATCTGGATTTAGAGAGGACCAGTCTGAGGTGTGCACTGCATGTGGCACCCATGCCAAACAGGCCCTGTGCACTGGATCCGGGAAACAGGGCCAGTTTATGAGCCCAGTCCGGGCCATCTCCACATCCAATGTGCGGGGCCAGTCCAGCACAGATGCCACATGCAATGCACACCCATGACCAGCCCTGTGAACCATGTACAGCAAGTGCAGGCTGCAGCCCAGCATAGCAAGCAGTACATGGGGCCAGTCTGAGGCATACACTGCATGCAGCACCCATGCAGACCAGCCCTGCATGCTGTATCCGGCATGGTCAATTAATCTGTGGCCAGTCCAGACCAGCTACAGATCCAGCATGCAGTGCCAGTCCAACACAGGCACCACATTCATCCCGAGAGCATCCCTGCACCATGTGTGGCCACGCCAGATGGGCTTCACACACTGCATGCAGCACAGTGGGGCAGGGCCAGCAAATGCTGTATGCAGCAGGCAACACAGCAAAGCAGATGATACAGCTCCACAAGCTAGATCAGACCTGTGGTCTGCATCTCTGACACCGCTGCATTAGCTAGATAGCAAACTTGGGCAAAGCATGGGAAAAAAATCTACACACTCACAACTGAAGGATGGGAATTAAAAATGCCAACAAACACTGAGTTTGGAAAATAGGCTTGGTCAGACACTCCCAGTTCCATTTTTATGGAAGGACAAGTTTGTTTGACTTCTTAACTCTTTTACCTCCCACATCTCACAAGCTTGTAAATTTTTGTGATGATGTTTCCCACCCCTCTCCCCGCACACCCCAGTATTGTCTGCATTAATCACCATCTGATGGGAACTCTTCGTTGTCATTCACAGTTACAGGAGATCCAACAGATGCCAGAGTATCAAGAACCATTCTGCTAGGTTCTTTACAGATGGCTCAGGTCTATTTGTCTAACGTTAACTATGCTAATTCCCCCTTTACAGTCTCTAAGAACCAACTCTCTCAACTTCAGTCACTTATCTCATTTGTATCCAGGACACTGGAAAAGTTTCAGCCATTTCCAGGCCTGAAGACTTTGTTGCTCTCCTGCATTTTGGAATTCCATAACAAACTTCTATTTTCAATATTATTCTACATATAAAAGAATATGCTGAATCCCAGCCTCAATTACAAACACAAATAAGAATTATTAAAATATAATTTGCCTGATCCAACCTATTTCTAAAGCTCAGTCGTTTCAGCACAAAGTTAAGAGATATTGGATGGGATTGGATATTTCTATCTGACACTATTTTTCTCTTTTCATCAAAATTAAATTTTGCCAAGCCTGAAAACTGCCATACTGGACCAGATCAAGCTAATACCAGATGCTTCAGAGAAGATGAAAGCATCCTGTAGTAGGCAGCTGCAGATCTTACCCTCAACTGTAGCAAGATTTAGTTAGCCACATTAGCCTGAATCAGGAAGAAGGGAGGGCAGGATTACACTTTAAAGACTAACTCATTCTTTTTAACACACATTATGTCTCGGTAACTCTGTGTGCTGTTTGTTAGTTCTGCAGGTCCAGTGTTGATTTCTTCCTGTTTGCTTTATAGAATACTGATAATGTGGTTCCTTAGTTTCTCAGAGTGAAGCACAGCATATCTGAGCAAATTTCCTACATAGATTGATTGCAGTCCATTTGGCTGAGTGTAGTGCCATCTGTGAGTAGAGAGAGGCGGTTAGCCATGTTAGTCTGAAGCCAGGCAGAAACCAGGGCAGGGGGGCAATTTATGGTAGCTTTACACATGCTCTGGGGAGAAGGCACGAGCTCCAAGAGCAAGTCTAATTAAAAGTGCCTAAAGTCAAGTGTATTTAGCATCCTGCACTTCAAAATGGCAGCAGGGGCGCTTTAACTAAAGCTCGTTCAACACAAGTACATGAGATGCGGAGGCAGCTGCAGTGCACTAATTAGAATGCTCCAGCCAACTACAATAATTAAGTCTGCTCCCATGTGCTGTAATTACAGTGTAAGCAGCATCCCCACACATCTACAGGCACCCTTACAGACTAACTCATTAGCACTCTGGCCCGATTTCACCCCTAGCAATTTGGACAGAGACTTAAATTCTGCAAGTATGATATTCTTAATATCCCTGCCAAATTGTTTGTTAGCAAATTATCATCTCTCTGGGCATTTTTTATTATCTCTGTCTGTGTTCAATCCGTTTTTGAATTTTACTATATTCTTGGTCTCGGTGGTTTTCTGTGGCAATGACTACTGAGATCTTCTTACCATTGAGATCTTCTTATCCAAGTTGTTTTTATTCATTTTTAAATGCTTGTGTTTGCTTATGTGCATGTGTCTGTAAGAGCATGAAAACTAAGTACTCATGAATATTAGTTTGGCATAGAGTGCAAGCTAGAACAGACAACAGTAATACAAGCTTGTCCCACCCAAATGTACTCCTGCACCTCAGCCCTTGCAGTGTTATACCCCTTGAAACAATGGTAGTAGGGCTTTTGTGTCTAGAATGTCACGTTTGCCTAATTAAAGACAAGGAGAACAACAATATGTGAAAAGAAAACCCTATTAGTTAATTTAGGTATTAAAACACGTTCATCAAAAACTTCCCAGCTCTTTTTTGGAAGCTGACTGCTCAAAAAACTACCAAATTTACTCAAATCTAAGATTACCCTGAATTTAAGATGATCCCCCAATAATTATATTCTATATGCGCAAAATATACAAGTTGGTTATAATTTTCTAGGTACAAAATCTAATTATCAGAGGTCTGCCTTGAATGTATCCCCCCTCCCAGTACTACAACAAGGAAAAATATAGCTGAGGGGGTCAGGTGGTTCCCTTGCCCTCTGCTCCCCTCCATGGGTACCTACAGATTTAGCACATCCAGAATTGAGGCATTTCACCTTTTTTTGTGAAGTGCAGTAAGTTGCAGCACAGGTATATAAACACTTTTTGAGCTCCATTTTTTTACCTACTTATACATAGTACAAACTATTCATGATATATGAAACACTGCCAAAGCCAAAAAGCTCTGGAGTTGTCATATTGTACATTGGGCTGGGCCCCAGCAGAGTCAACAGTGTTTCAAGCCATGGTGACCTCATAGCCCAGCACTGCTCTGTATGCATGTACTCCATATACTCCCCACAAAGGATCCATATCCTAATTAGCACCCCATTCTCTATTGGAACTGGGTGTTATCACAAGTCCTGGAACCCTCAAAAATGTATATGCAGATGACATGCAGGGCCACCTGGTCCAGCTCCACCCCATGGCAGGTGGGGCCATGCCAGTCACATGCGACAGGCTGAGAGAGGGGGCAACAGAGCCTCTCATCTACAAAGACACTTGGTGATGTTTTCCAGATATATAAGGCTAATAAAAGGCAAGAATCAGGTGTGAGGCAGGTAGGTGGGGGGAGAGAAAGGGGAATGTTGAACTGGTGATAGAACGTATCGTAAAATCCAGACAGGTTACCTGGGGCTATCAAATGGCAGGCAGCTTATAATGTACCATAAATCCAATGTCTATATTTAGTCCGTGATTTTTTGTATCCAGTAGATTTATGAAGTGTGGTTCGTAGGCTCATCTATGAAACTTACACTTCATGGAGACACGAGACTTATGACAGAATACTGCCTAAAATGGCGCCTCAAACCAAATATCTCAAAGAATTTCTCAAGTGTTTTGCATCTGCATAATGCCAGCACTAATCATGAACTCACTATCTCCTTAAATGGTCAGCCTCTCAAATTCAAAGCCCACCCAGTTTATCTTGGAGTCACCCTTGACTGGATCTTAACTTATAAATCATAAATCATCCAGAAAATTGCTTTAACAAAATCAAAACAAGGAACAACCTACTTCCAAACTTGCAGGCTCCACTTGGGGTGCCAATGCCTCCATGCTACATTCATCTGCTCTTGCACTGTGTTATTCAGTTGCAGAATATCATGCCCCTGTATGAGCTCGTTCATCACATAGCAAGCTGGTAGACATCCAACTGCACGCTACAATGTGTCTTGTGTCAGGCACATTGCACCCCACTCCACTTCCAGGGTTACCAGTCCTCAGCAACATTGCTCGCCTTCATCTCCGCCACACAAATGATGAAGTAAACTTACTTGCTAGACTCCGTCATAATCCTACACTGCTGGTGCATTAGGACATATTCCACCCACGAATAGCTCAGCTCCCCTCAAGACATCCAATATGATCCACCCTTTCAAAACCTTGTGACTTTTCCTTATTTACTTGATGGCACGAAGAATGGTTAGCACAAGCACCAATCAATCACCACATCAGCTTATGAATCTATGAATCATCTCTGACCCTACAGTTAGTCAACCAGGATTTAACTGGCCATGCTGGTATTGGGCACTTCCTAACTGATTTTCAAACTGGACAGGGTCACTGTGCCTCAAACCTATACCAATGGGGCCTTTGAAGTGACAACAAATGCCCTTGTGGATGAGTTCAAACCATGTCCTACACTGTTGACTCGTGTCCATTTACTATGCTACCTGGTGGACCTTCAAGTTCTTCATGCTGGTGATGACATTGCCTTAAAATGTCTGAAACAATATGCAGAAAGTGCATGGACTAAATAAATATGGGATCTGGACAGGGTCTTGGAGGGTATGAGTAGTGTTACAAGCCAACGAGTGTAGCCCAGGTGGGAGGCTGAACCTCCTGTCAGTAACCCAGATCAGGGCATACCAGGGTTTTATAATGTACCATGAGCAACAAAAACAGTGCAGCAAATGCGGAAAAGTGGGGAACCTGGAGGAGGAGATGGAAGGGAAGGTGTGAACAGTGAACAAGTCAGACATGAAGGTGGGGGTAAGGAAGAAAGACACGCCCTGCAGACAATATTAGTGGAGATGGAGCAAGAGAAAGAACCAGAGGGAGAGGCTGGAAAAAGAAAGAAGATGCAGGAGATGAAGAGTAGGAAGAAGAAACCTGACAATGAGGGAGGTGAGTCGGAGGAAGAACCAGAGAGCATTTTTCTGCCACTAATGCCTCTGGGCTCCAGCTCAGAACAGAGACCAGAAGGCAGGAAGCAGCAGGGAAATGGGAATATGCAAGCCTTCCTAAATACCAGAGCAATTTAGCAGCCTGCAAAGGCTACAGGAATGCAATTAAGGGAGCTGAAGGAGTCAACCTCCCTGAGCAGTGTGGCACAGACAAACCTTAAAGGGACAAACACACTCAGCTCAAAGCAAGGTCAGATAACCCTTAAAGGGACAGGCACATTAAAACAAGCATAAATAGTAGGGCTGTACGAAATTTCGCTGGCCGTTTCATTTCAACACTGTTTCAATGTCGAAACAGCAAAATCAAAGCGAAACAAAGGGCATCGAAATAGCCTCAAAACAAAACAAGGCTAGTCGAAATGTTTCAAAAGTCAAATGTTTCAACCATAGAGCTGGGGATGGGAAGTCAGTCCAGCTGGGCTGACTCCCCACCCCCGGCACCATCTAGCATGGGGGATGGGAAGTCAACCCAGCTGGGCTGAGTTTCCCCAGCCTGATCATGGGACTGGGGTTGGGAACTCAGTCCAGCTGGGCTGAGTTCCTTTGCCCAGCCCAATGGTTGGGCAAAATGTCGAAATGAAACAGTGAGGCTGTTTCAAGTTGAAATAAAATTCAGTACAAACCACTGTTCCACCCAGACCTCAAAACTGAAGTCGGAACAGAACAGTGCCGTTTCGCACAGCCCTGATAAATAGCACTGACAATAGTTTTGCTTCACATCAAGAGTACAGGCAATCCTTGGACTTACAACAGACCTCAAAACTGAAGTCGGAGTCTTAAGTCGAAACATTGCAACTCGGAACCAATTTTCTCATAAGAAACAATGTTATAAGTGGAGGATTGGATCCTGAACCAAGGCCCGACACCCTATTTTCACCAAAAATACCCCAGAATTTTGTACTCAATCAATTATAGATGAGTAATATAGCTACATTCATGTATTTATATTGTAAATAGCAATCATATTGATTTGGAAGGACTTCTTTGAGGTGATTTTGCTGGACTTTGTGAAAGGCTCTTGGTTGGACTTTTTGAAGGGTTCTTGGCTGGAGTCTTCTCAGGAGTCTTGGCTGCAGGTTTTTCTGGAGTCTTGTCTGCTTTCTTAAAGAAAGTGTCCAAGGAAGTCTGGACAGATGTTCTCCAGGGAGATGGGTGACACACCAAACTTGTTCGCTGGTATGGCGTCACATCAAATCGAGCATTGTAAAGTTGAAACTGCTGTCAGAAAGTTGAAACAGGGTGTCAATTTATAAATGTTGTAAGTATGAAACATTGTAACTCAAAACATTGCAATTCAAGGACTGCCTGTATCTTAACAAGAAAAAGATGGGACCAGATTGAACCAGTGTTGAATCAAATAAGAGCAGACAATCTGCCTACAACAATGTGATATATCAGGGAGAAAGATTATAAATGCTTTGAGAGAAGGTGAAGATGGGGACCATCTTGGTGATCAGGGACAAAGCAGCAGGGGTAGCAAAAAGTTGAGAGCAAAGCAGGTAGAAGCAGTCATCAGTGGCAGACTGCAGTGAATGATACTATCAGTTGGGCAAACACAATTAGAAATTTTCAATGTATATGCACCACTGGGGAGGAAGGGAAAGAATGTGCAAAGCTAGCAGTTTACATGGTTGAAGGGAGACCACGCATAATAGCGAGAGATTTCAATTGTATAATCAAAGTGGGCGACAGAACAGGGAAAGGAGGAAATGGAGCTTTAGACAGCTCATCCAGACTGTTAACAAATATAATAAGAGTCGCTAAGAGATGTGTGGGCAGGGGAGAAAGTTTTCACTAGAACAGACCCCAGCAGAAAGAAACAGTTAAGAATTTACTTTGTGTTTGTATCAAAAGAAATGGAGATAAGGAAGAAAAAAACCAGACGTGTTTTTTAGTGATCACCAGATGCTGAAGGTGGAAATGAGTCTTGGTAAGAGCCCCATGAGAGGGAAGGGACTGTGGAAGTTAAACATGTGGCTGTTACAAGATGAAGAGATGTGTCAAGCATACACCAGACAATATGAGGGGTGTGAACACCACAGAAATATTTCAGGAGTGCCAGACAACAGTGGATGATGGTAAAGAAGAGGACAGGAGAATTCTTCATGAAGAAAGGCTGAACATGTGCAGAGAAAAGAAAAAAGAGCCAAGACAGCTACAAAGAAAGATGCAGAAGCTGCTAAAGGAAGCTGAAGAAGGAAGACAAGTATGAGAAGAGCTAGAAGAAAGAAGGAAAAAGTTAGAAACCTAGTTCAAAAGAAAAAACGAGAGAAAATGTATTTAGCACAAGCACCTTGAGTGGGACAAAACAAAGGTAGTACTAATAATTTTCAGCCAGAGTGAAGGCAGCAAAAGGAGAACTTAAAGCAGTGAGGGAAGAAGGTGGTGCCTGTGTGAAAAAGCAGGAGGCAATGAGAAAATTTCACACCAAGCTATACCAGAAGGAAACAGGAAGAAGATGAAGGATTTCTTGGAAGAGATTGAAGAGAAAGTAGAGGAGGAAGAGGAAGCAACGTAGATAGAAGAAAAGAAACTTAAAGTAAGTGGAGGAGTGTTTAAAAGCCTTTAAGAGAGGGAAATCACAAGGACCAGATGGACTTTATGAGAAGTTTTGGGCAAGGGTAGGGAGGGATATAGTCTAAGTTTTGAGGAAAGTGTGGGAACAGGGGAGGCAGGGAAAGATTTTACAAGAAGCACTGTGATCTTACTCTTCAAGGAAGAGGAGAAGGAACTCCTGAAAAAACTGGAGACCGATTACGCTCCTTAATATGGGCAAAAGCCAAGATGCTGGCTTTGAGGATGAGAAAAAACTTCCAGAAGATAATATATGAAGACCAAGTATGCGCAGTACCAAGTAGAAGGATCTCCAAAATGATCCATGTGATCAGAGATGCACTGTCCCACATCCAAGACAGGAAAACAAACTCAATTATAGCAAACCTAGATGTAGAAAAAGCATATGCCAGAGTGGATCATGATTACATATTCAAGGTGCTAGGAAAAATGGGGTTCCCAGATAAATGTATATGTTGGATAAGGTTACCGTATAGAGAAGTGGAGAGTCAAAACCAAAGCACCTAAGTAGGACCTTTAAAATCTACACAGGGGTGAGACAAGGGTGCTCCCTGTCACCACTACCATTTGTGTGTGGCATGGAAGTATTAGCACAAAGAATAAGAAAAGACAAGGTCATAAGCAGAGTAAAGATACCAGGAGGGGGAGGTAAAATACATATTATACATTAGGGCTGTGTGAAACTTTGCCAGCTGTTTCATTTTGATGCTGCTTTGACTTGTTTTGAGCTCAAAACAGTGAAATCAAAATGAAACAAAGGGCTTCAAAACTGCCTCAAAACGAAACAAGACCAGTCAATACATTTTGAAAGTTTCAAAACATTTTGAATTTTGAAGCAGCCAGCCAGGTGGTGGGAGACAGGGGAGAGCCAGGGCTGCGCTCCCAGTGGCTCCACAGCCCCATGTGGCTCAGCCTGGCGGGGAGCGCAGCCTTGGCTCTCCCTGCTTCCCGCTGCTGGGCTGTGCTCCATGGGGCTGGTGGAGCCAATTGGAGCACAGCGCCAGCTCTGCTCGCCTCCCGCTGCCGGGCTGCGCTCCAAATCGGCTCCACCAGCCCAATGGAGCTCAGCCTGGTGGCAGAAGGCAGGCAGATCTGGTGCCTCCCACCACTGGGCTCAGTTCTACGGGGCTGAGTTCCCAGTCCCTCGCAGTGCTGGGGAACTCAGCCAGGCTGGAGGAAGTGCCTCTGCATCAATCTCCTTGAAACTTGGCAGGCTTCATGCCCTCAGAAGGGGCTGCCATCCCTGCAAGTTTCATCAGAATCAGGGAAGAAATGACAAAGTTATAGGCTGTTTCATGCTTCCTCATTATAGCCTATGGGTGAAACAGCAAAACCATTTTGACAAAACAGAACAGAACAGAACAGCACTTTCAAAATGAAACAAAACTCAAAACAAAACACTGTTCCGTCAAAATGTCGAAACAGAAGTCGAAGCAGAATGCTGCTGTTTTGCACAGCCCTACTACACATGGATGATATATAATGTAGTAGTTAGAGATAAATGGAGACGGTGCTAAAGCATACATCAGAGTACTGGGGAAGCAATGGGGGATAAAACAAATAGATCAGAAAGCAACAGAATGAGAGTGGGGAACTGGAGGGACTTGAAGAAGTTGAGCCTTCAAATAAGAGAGAGAAAAATCAGAGTGTTAAGGAACCCAATGAACTTTGAAAGGAAAGTTAACACAACGTGGGAAAAGTGAAAGCAAGGCTACAGCAAATACTTTGGTTCTAGTCCAGAAAAACACTGTCCTTTGCAGAAAAGTGGTGGCATTTAAGGCTCTACTACTGCTGATTATTCTATACAAGGGGATTGTATTCCCACCAACGTGGTGGCAAATAACAACAGTACAGAGGGAAATATGTACGTTCTTCTGGTATGCAAAGAGAAAGGTTGGCTAGAGCTGAACTGTACAAAGCAGGAGAGATGGAGGGATGGGGTCTGCCATACTTGGGAATCTATAGCTATGCAAAATATGTAACCATAATATACAAAGTGGTAACAAAGGGAGAGGGGAAAACAGAGCATATCACCCAATTTCACATACCTGCAATTTTAAGGAAATGGGAATTATAACAGACCTCTTTGAAGAGTCCATGATCATGGACTGATTCATTACAGCAGGATAGAAGGATTCATGCAGACATATCAAATAGGGAAGGTAGGGCTGAAGGTCCTAAAGGATAATAAGAAATTGATGAAAGCAGTAAGGGAGAGAGAGAGGATGGCACCAGTGGGAAACTTCACAGAAGGACAAGTGAAGAAGGTGTGGGGAGAGTGGTGGCATGTAAACAATTAACAGGCAAACATGCTGACCTGGCATGGATGGATGTAAGAAAAACCTTGCTGGTGAGAGAACTGCAACACAGGTGTGGCTTGACACACTCATCAAAGGTGCCCAAGGGAGAGATGAGGAGAAGAAGAAACAGTAGGATGTGTGTTTTGGGAAAATACATATGCAAAGGATATGGGAAAGAGTCTGCTGCTTTCTGAGTGTCACCAAAATTAACCCATCCTTAGCATGGGAGCTGGTACTATATGGCCTCATACCAAAGGGACCAGAAGAAACACTATTAAGGACTTTATTAGCACGAGTTAAAACTTGTTTATGGAACATAAGAAACCTCTGGGTATTAGTTGTCATCGAAAGAGTGCCTGAGGCTGGGGCTGCATGAACTGAAATATTACATTGATAAGGGACAAGCAAGAGCTTGCAGAGGCAGAGAAGAAGTGGAGGAAAGAAGACTGGACACACCTGTTTCACTAAACCGAGAGTCCAAATTGGAGGGGCGTACGTTTTACAGACATGCTCAGTGTGGGCTGCATTCAATGAACTTCAGAGTTGGTTTCCACTACTGAACAGCACCTTAATGATAGACAATATATTTAAGGAGGAGGTTTTCTTGTATGTGAACGTAAGATGAGGGGTCCCCCCGCCATGCTGACTGGGGAAAAAACTCATCTTATATTGGAGTAAATATGGTAACCAATATTCCTTGAATTTAGAATATTTATTGAAGGAAAAATGGGATGACTCTCTCTGAATATTACCAATGTTTTAATCTACGCTTCACTACATTCCACTGCAGTCTATCCATAAAATGAACTACCTTAATTTTTCTCCCACACTCCCTCAACTTAGTCATATACGTTAAGCCTTGGTTTGCTGAACAACTTCACTTAGATTCCCATGTTTTTGTTTTAATGAAGCACTTTGCTATTCTGAATACCTTGTCATTGCATCCTGCATTTTCATCTACAATCAAGGCCCAGTGATCCCATTTTTCCATCTGAGATGACCTTTCTCCAAATCCTGATATACAGTATCACAGATGGACTCAGGCAGACAAGGTTCCTTGGATGAATTTGATATCTTTTATTAGACCAACCCAAATAGTTGGAGAATAGTTATTAAGCAAGCTTTTGAGTTCAAAAACCCTTCGTCAGGCTAAGGAAGTTTCAGCAGTTGGTGTGTGCTCTTCCAACACGGCTACAACCTACACCCCTGCACAGATGGACTCAAGCATTAATGTTCACTGTCTTTAGGAACTGGCTGAACAGGAGAGAAGAAGAGGTTACTGACGATGCATTTACATTTTAGATGCTACAGGAATATAGTAAATTATACATCTGCCATATAATTTCTCACTGGTGTCCTCTATATTACCATCTCTTTTTTCAGGAAAGAGGACTTAGCTGGACGCTGTTCAAGTGAGCATTAACTTGCTTTCCCAAGTGATAGCACAATATCTGTAGACTTGTGCAAGAGACTCTTGATATAAGCTGATTAGTCCTCGTTACTATTAAAGCATGTGAGGCATTATCTTGTTCTTCCAGTCTTGGGGAACCCAGTTCTAATTTCCTGCAACTCCCATTAATTTTGTCTTGGGCCTGTCCCACAACAGGGGTTCCCATTTGCATTGATCTATGCATTGGTTTTGTTGTGGACAAATATCCACTGGGAATAGGATTGAGGGACTGGCCAAATATGAGTCCCTGATGGAACAGAAAAAATGCCTCCAGCCAGAGAATGCTCAGGTATCATAGGCAACCTACCAGGAGTCTGAGGGCTACACCTAATGAGCATGACAGTGTCACACCCAATTCTTATGAGCAAACTGAGTAGCTGTGATGTGGATTTTCTCACAGTAAGGTGGGTGAAAAACTGGCTTATGGGACACACCCAGAGAGTGGTGGTGGATGGGTCGGTTTCTCCCTGGAGGGATGTGGGCAGTGGTGTCCCGCAAGGCTCTGTCCTGGGACCAGTACTGTTTAATATCTTCATCAGCAATTTGGATGAAGGTGTTGAAAGCACCTTGTCCAAATTCACCAATGACACTAAACTATGGGGTATAGTAAACACATTGGAGGGCAGGGAGCAAATTCAGGCAGATTTGGATAGACTGGGAAAGTGGGTGGATCAGAATAGGATGCAATTTAACAAGGATAAATGCAAGGTGCTGCACCTGGGAAGAAAGAATCTCCAACACACCTATAGACTAGGGGGTACCATTCTGAGTAACACAACAGTGGAAAGAGATCTCAGAGTCCTGGTTGATGCAAAAATGAACACGAGTCACCAGTGCGAGGAGGTAATAAGCAAAGCTAACTGCATTCTTTCTTGCATTAGTAGGTGCATCACAAGCAGGTCTAGGGAAGTGATAATTCCCTCTACGCAGCATTGGTGAGGCCGCAGATGGAGTACTGCATCCAGTTTTGGGCACCACGCTTCAAGAGGGATGTGGATAACCTTGAGAGGGTTCAGAGGAGGGCTACTTGTATGGTTGAGGGTCTGCAGGTAAGACCCCATAGGGAGAGTGGTGGCATGTAGAGAGACTGAGGAACCTGAATCTCTTCAGCCTCCGCAAGAGAAGGCTGAGAGGCGATCTTGTGGCTGCCTACAAACTCATCCGGGGGGAATGGGGGGGTGTCAGCAGGGATAGGGGACACTGTTTACCAGAGCATCCCTTGGGGTTACCAGAGAAATAATGGCCACAAACTGAAGGAGAATAGATTTAGATTGGACATAAGGAAGAAATTCGTTATGGTGAGGGATGCCAAAATATGGAATGGGCTTCCAAGGGAGGTGGTGCTTTCCCCTAACTTTGGAGGTGTTCAAGAAGAGATTAGACAGGCATCTGGCTGGGGTTACTTAACCCCAGCTCTCTTTCCTGCCTGAAGCAGGGGTTCAGACCCGATGATCTACCAGGTCCCCTCTGACCCTAGAAATCTATTAAATCTATGACATCACAGGCAGCAGAAGGCCAGGGCTAACAGGACTTAGCCCCACCAAAATTTTTGCGGCAGCTGGCAACAGCAGCAGCACCACAGGGCCGCAGTCCCACAGTGCCCAGTGCTGCTCGGCATGAAACTGCTCCTCTGCCACCACATACAGCACCAGCATGTGCCAGCCCCACAATGGTCCTGCAGGAAGGAGGAGTGGCAGGTCAAGTGGGGCTCAGCCCTCGTAAATAATATTTTCCCTCACCGCTTATGCATAACATCTCAGACCCATTCTAGCTGCCTTCCACCGTAACATGGAAAGACAGTAAATGAAGACTATCAACATCAGCAGTCAATACTTCGTCTTCATCAAAATGCATCCACTCTGCCTCCATGGACAAAATACTGGGAAGCAATGTCTCCTTGAACTTGCACTGAAGCAGATGGCCCTTCTATGTTAAAAGTTGAAGCTGGCTGTGAGCTGTATTTTGTAGAACATGATCATTACATTTAGGTCATCATTGATATAGGTGTATCTCATTCTCCAATGGATCTCTTGGAAGTTCAGATTGCTGCTGTTTGTGTGGTTGGGAGAGGAGGAAAGAAATCAAAATTCAGAAATGAAGTGAACAAGATCTTTGAAAGAAGAGCTATTTATTACAAAACTGAAGTCCATATTTTAGCTCTATTTTTCATTAGTTCCTTTACAAAATTAATTCCTGGTTTAAGTGGACACTCCCTCATTCATTTAGTACAGCACACACTTAGCAACCCTCACTGCTCTGCAACAGAAAAGAATTAGGAGAGTCAAATACACACACACACACACAGAGTTAATATTAGCAGCATTAGTAAGAAAGGTTCATACTACAGAAGGATGTTACAAAAGTACACATATCATCTTTGTACCTCTAAACTTCTACTCAGTTCTGCATAAAATCAGAGCCCAACCTATTCCTTTAATGTAACATAAACCTGCCTGCCTCCCTATATTTTAAGACCTAACACACACTAAATGGCAGTAGCGGTTCCAGCATCAATGTCTCTCCTCTCTCTCTCAGGCATCACTTGCGATTGTCAACAGCCCATGGCTCCCAAACATAACCGTATGAAGCATATTCAAGAAATGAAGAAACTCAGGGTCAAACATGCTGCCCGGCACTAAGTTCTCCACAGGAGACGGAACCAACTGAGTCCTTGTTTCCTGATTTTCAAGGCTCCCAGAAGGGGCTGGGCATGCTGTGGAAGCAGTATGCTTGTCTCTTATCTCTTCCACACCAGGCAGAAAGAATGAACTTCCTGAAACTTTAACACTCTTCATCTCCCAAACTCCCCCCAACATGACACACCTCTGGTCAATTAAATATTGGACACACTCTGAAGGAGGAAGTTCTATGCAGATCTTCCAGTTGGTGGAGATACAAGTCTATCATAGATTACATGCTCAGGACTTCAGCATGGACATTAGAGGAGAAAAGGAGTGTTCTAGCAGTACCCATAACTTGTTCATGTATATGCTGCTGGTTATTGCATCCAGAGACTGAGCCACTAGACTCCACAATATTTCTGAGCTATAAATAGACATAGTTAAGAAGAATAAATATGAACCCATCTGTTAGCTTCTCTGAAATACTTTGGACAAGAGTCCCAAAGGCCTAGACAAGAAAGACAGTCTCTTCTATGTGAAGATACAAGTTTCACCCTTTGAACTCTGATAATGCTCTTAAAAATCCATTTTTACAGACTTCCAAGAGAAGGAGTGCTGCCTTTGCCAAGAGTGTCTGTGACAGGCATTCATTCTCTCAGGAGAATGTAAAGTGGGCGTGGCAGTCCAGCCCATGCTGGGGGCAGGCTTAGCTTAATGACTGAAGCAGCAGTATAGAAAGGAGTCCAGTACTGCAGAAAGTGAAGAGAATGGGAAGGGATATAAAAAGCTGGATCCTATTCATTCATTCATTTTGTGCATCAATATAAATTCAAGTTAAGACTTCAAAAAAAAACAAAACAACCAACCTGCTGTGGACCAGACTGATCCTGGCTTCCCTATTAGTGCATCTCTGGACTGGGCTAGTGATCAGCACTGTGTCATGTACCTATTAGTTACTCTCTTGAGTGTGAGCTTTCCATGGGAAAAAAGCTGTCCCTGAAAAGGTGATTTCATTCAAATACTTATCAAGACTGTAGCCCTATCCCACAAAGATGAGTACCTGGATTAATTCCACAGAGCCAGGAACTCTTGCAGGGGGAGACATGCATACACAGCAGTGAATTCCAACAGAAACCTCAGGTGGATGGGTGGAATGCCTAAGCTATGTTGAATGTGTTTAATGTGAGCCTTTCTACATATCTTCCAAAGACAGAAGAGGCACAAGCACAAGTTTATGATGCAAAGAACAGGAAAGAACAGGAACAGGAATTTCAAAGCCTGCAGATTTCAACAACAGAGCCCAGCCTGGCAAACTCTGAAGAGAACAGTTACTCCAGACAGCAGCATATGCAGCCTGAGAAACCAATAAGAACTAGGCTTCCACATGACTGGGTAAAGAGTCCTCAAGATGAGTCTGAATTTATTCCAGAGACGGGAGTCCTAGAACAAAGTAGTGTCCATCAAGGCATTTCAGCCCAGACCCCAAAAAGAAAGCTTAGAGATGGTCTTTGAGAGACTTCCAGTCAAAATGGAAGCACTACAGTCACAGCTGCCTCTAGCAGCACTGTACACCCTGCTTCACATCCTGCACAGCTCTGGGAGGAATGTCTATGTTGACTGCAAGAGGAAGACAAATCACTCCATTTTGCAGGTCCCATGCTTGCTTTAGGCTCAGCAATGGCCTCAGTTTTCCAACAGACAAATATTTAGAGTCAGATCCTCTGCTGAGGTAAATCAGCATTTTTCTATTGAAGACAATCAAGTTCCTTCAGTTTACATTTGACCTGCCAGCCCAGAGGCTGCTTCCTAGACTTACACCCATTGAAAGGTTGGATGCTGCAGGGAACCTTTGTATTTGTATATAGTCCCTTTAAGATCCTAGCTCAAAGGGTAAAAGAATCCAGTGTGGGGCTGAGTGACACTATAAGATATGTAGATTTTTTTCAGAGCATAGTTCATGCTGCACGGAGTACAAAAGGGCCAAGAAGTGACTTAACTTTTGTGCCGGAGTTAGATTCCCAGTGCAAGCCATGCAAACTGCTGGCATCAAAAACAAATAGTCCCTTGTCTATATTGAATCTGGAGCATAGAAGCTAGCAGGGAAAATAAGTTAGGCACAGTTTTTTGCTATCAAACAATCCCAAGCTGAGCCATAACTCCAAGAAAATCTCTCACTGCTGCAAGAGAAACAGAAGTCATTATCAAGGAACAAAGCAGGACCAATTTTTCACTATTCCTGAAGTTTTACCCCTCCACATCTGCTGGAGTAACAAAGATTCCTAAAACATCGTCTAGCTAAAATGTGTAAACTACCTTTGGGACTTTATCTATAAAGATACCCACCATTCCTTGTTTCTCAATAGCCAGGTGCTAGTTTGCTGCCATCGGTGTCTAAATCAACACTAAGTCATCACTGCTGGGAGTGCCTCGCATCAATCCCCTCCTTCCATGAGCCCTTGAAGGCACTGCAGACCCTATAGCAATGGGATCCCCCCAGAAAAAATACATATTCACAATATCAGAAATGCCATCACTAAAGGTGTAAGATGCCCCATCATGTTACCACAAATGCAGCAATGCAACACCTGCCTATCATATTGCCACAAGCTGACAATCCACAGCTGTTCTTTTAGCTCCCATCAGAACCTGGGGAACCTTTCAACCCTCTCCTTTGTCCTTTCCTACACATCACTTTTATGCAGCCCTGCTTTGGCCAGAGGGCAGCACTTCCTACCACTGCAAATAAAAAGGGATCAATAAACCCAATATCTAATTAATGTAATGACCCCCTACCAGGAATTATCAGCAAGGGGTTAACTCAAAAAACATCAATTCTATATCAGTGGAGCTGGTAGCAGTAGTAGGCTCTTACCTTTCTTTGTAAGTCAACCTCTAGAGGGGGATGTGACACTCTAAGCTATCCTGTTACAATAGCAAGCAACTGCTTAGCAGAACACTTCTTCATTTCCTTTGTTAAAGGGAAATGACAGCAAGTCTGAACTGAGCCTCAGCCTAGTATGCAGCACAACATCTAGCCAGCTTTGCAGATACCACATTCATTAAGATGATGCCTTTGCCTCTCCGCTTAAAGCACAGTTGCAAACAGTGAAGCTGCTGGGATCAAAGGACAAATGTGAGCTGCTGGCAAGGTTTCTAGCTTATCATTCAGTCTCAAAGGGACAGGTCCTTACATCATAGAACCCAGGGCAGGAAATAAAAAACATGCTGTTTCCACTGTAATTATCTTTGGAGCTTCTAAGCAACTTGAGCCTGATTTGTAAAGTGCTGAGGTAGAACAGTCTGGCTTGTAGCAGAGGCTTTCCAGGTAACTACCCAGCTACTACAATCAATGGTTACAGGGGTCCAGAAAGAAAAGTAATATCATGGGATAAGCAATCTTTACCTCCTCTGTCTGTAAAATGGCCTGGGGAATAGACAAGGCACAATGGCTGACACTTTGATCTGATGCTGAACCTGCCAGGCACAGTGAAATGGAAAGCGCCAGGGCAAAGTGATATTCAGATATTTGCTGATATTTACATAAACCTTTTAAAAAAAATCCACTGTTATAATGTTAAAAATGAAAAGATCTTTAGTGTGTCTGGGCATTGTGCATTCTAGAGTCAGTTCTTTCCTGCACTCAAGTGATTCTCATGAGCAACGACAGACAGACACATATACGTACAACCTCTAGCATATACAAATACAAGAATCTTTCAACTCACTCTGATGCAACTGCAGGACAGGACACAGTTGTTTGAACGTAAAGAGTTCTGCATTGCCCAAATGACCCAGGTTTTAAAGCAGCAGATGTTCCAAAGAAACAGAACATACAGAATTAGTGGCTTGAGTCTTATTCAGAGCACCCTGTTTGTGATATCCCAACCCTGCCAAGACAATCTGTGCAAACCAACACTGACACATTGGGTCACTGAGGGAAGCAGGTTCCTCCAAGTTCTCCAGAGTGGACATTTTGCAGCCACTTGCCTCTAAGTGTCCCTGAATCAGCGTAACATTTAGCAATTCTTGCATTTTTTATTCCCTTGTTCCAGGTTGCTTCTTGATGGGTCTAGAATTCCCATGATTCCAACCACCTCAGCCCTGCCATTGAGCTGTTGGGATCTGAGGCCATGGGTCCTACCATCCCATAGGACAATGGATGGAAGAGGTAGAAGCTGTGAAAAGAACCCAGACAAATCTGTCAGTCTGATTAAGTGCAAAATGTTCAGTCCTAGGTGACAGCAATAGCTGAGTCTGAATAAAGGACAAACAGGTGCTTTCAAACGGGGCTGCTCTAAACTCCACTTAGGATCCTCTCACTGTTTCTCAGCAAGATTAGTACACACAGGTGTATAACTTAAAACTAACACACCTCTTTCTTGGGAAAAACAATTCAGGAGCAGGGCAGGGTAATGAAACTTACAGAAACATTTATTTAACCTACATTTAAAGTACAGCATACAGTCTGGCACCATTTGGGGTGGTGACCAGAGTGTGCATCTACTAAACTGAGAGGATAAAGCAGAGGTGGGCAAAATGCGGCCCCCCAAGACATTCTATCTGGCCTGCAGGGCCCCTAAAAAATTTCGAAAATTAATATTTATCTGCCCCTGGCTGCCTGTCATGCGGCCCTCGATGGCTTGCCAAAACTCAGTAAGTGGCCCTTCGCCCAAAATAATTGCCCACCCCCGAGATAAAGGGAGACTACCTTGATACAAGGGTGTGGATCCATCAAGCTCTAGGGTTAAAGAAAGAGACTCTCTATTATGAATTCACAGAAGGGATGAGAGGCTAAATGATTAAAATGACACTACGCCAAGTAGCCAAAGGTTCCTCTGAGACAATGGCTGCTTTATATGCAGAACTGGCTCTCACCTGTAGACAATGAGCAGCACCAGTGTCAGCACCCCACATGTATACACCCTCCGAGCCATGGTGCTGGACAGTAAGTGCCCAGTGCAGAATTTCAGTAGTGTATCCCAAGTAATTCCTAGGAGAAGGAAAAAAACCTCAAAACTCATAGGTAGAGGCATTATACAGAAAGCCAGGGAACAGACATGTAGGCAGAGAGAGTTGCATGCAGGCACTGAAAAATCATGCTTGCTATATTCAGTCATGATACAATACTAATAAAGAGCTAATAAGATCAAAGGACAAATCTATTCTTAAAGACAAATATCTCGTAAACCCTCAGCATTAGATGTGCAGGTTTTTCTCCCCTGGTTTTCCTAATCTTTTCATTGGAATAAATGTGTTATATTAGTCCTGACAGGTAGTGGTAGAAAAGCTCAAAATTACATAAATCCAAATTACCATCTTTTTTCTTCTCTCCTCCATTTCAAGTGCAACATGATTTTAGTAGCTGAAGGCTCATGTACTACGAGGTAAGAGATTAATGCTTTATAACATTTGAGAACAAGAGTTTTCAGTTTACAAAGGCATTAAGCTTTATTCTTTAGCAATTCTCAAGACTCTGGCTGCCAAAATCATGTTGGAAGTAAACTGGAATTAACAGTAGTATTTAGCATATATTTTATGGTAATACTTAGGGAAGCACAGAAGATGTCAAGTCCCCACTGTACTAAGTGCTGTACAGACACAGAGTAAGAGACAGTCCAACCCTGAAGAGCCCAGAGTCTAAACAGACAACACAGACAAAGTGTAGGTGAAAGAGTCAAGAAGTGAAATGACTTGCCCAAGGTCACACAAGAGGACAATGTAACACACGGAACAGAAGACATCTCCAAAATCCCAGTCAAATTTTCTATTGACTAGCTAACAAAGCCTCTCCAAGGGCAAATCAAGATGCCTAGGGGTTTAAATTTCAACATGAGAGACGTAAGTTAGATATTAGGAAGAACCTTCGAATGACAAGGAACAGATGACTGTGACAGATTCCCTACAGAAATTGTAGGATCTCCATCACTGTTAGTTTAAGTGCAGGTTAGACAATTTTTCTTCTCAGGTGTTTTAGATGGGGATGATCCTGCCGTGAGCAGTGTTGGACTAGACCTCCTACAGTCCCTTCTAGCCTTACTTTTATATAACACCAACATAATGACACAACCATAAGGTACAATGTTGCAGGCTGCTAGGGTAAAAAACCACTTTGAACCAGTCAATATTTTAATAATTTTTAAACCAGTTATTTGAAAGGGGAAAAAATTAATCTCTTTGAGCTATGTCACTTTAAAAAAATCTCTGACTGAACTTCTCTTCCTTTCCTGGCAGTACTTACCTGTCAACATGCTGGAGAAAAGCATTGCAGGAAAGTAATGATGAAAGTAAAGGACTCTGCCCATCATGTAGAAAGGGAGGTAATGAAGGAGCCAACCCAGCATAATCTGCCCTCCACCTCGCAATAAGACTTGGAAGAGCTCTGGAACACAAACACACACAGACATCCTTCACTAGAGGAACTTCACAATTACAGTTCTACTTTGCATACTCTGTGTCTTCTAACAGTCAGAATATGAACAGTGCTAGGAGCGGCAAGAACAATCTAAGCAAAAGGCTGTCTTCTTGCTTGGCATCAGTTCCAAGGCTCTCCACACCTTCCCACCTGGAATACCCATGCAAAATCTTAAAACACCACCAATTCTCTGACGCATAAAGCTCATAGTCTTGAAGGATATATTGGGGACCTTAGAAGACCTGCTCATAGATCTGGCTGGTCTATCAACCTGCAGATCAGTAAGGAACAAGTCTGCAGTGGCTCAGGACATCAGTCTAGATCAATGGTGCCCAACTCATCTGGCCCCATGGGACAGATGAGTGAAACAAGGTCAGTCTACAGCCCCAATCCAGTGCATAGGGTTAGTCTGCGAGCCCAATCTGGCATGCAGAGCCACACCATCTCACCCACAGGGCTTTCCATGGGTTCAGAAATTTGGTGGCGAGACAAGTGGTAGATATATCTTCATCACCCCTGGCCTATATGAAACTTCACTCTCCAATCTCTCTTACATACAATCTGCCAGGCCCACAATAGGTGAGCTTGGCACTCTGCTACGAAGGAAGCAGAACAAACAACAGAACATCATTGCACCACCTTGGCTGACAGTGGGAGAGACCATAGATACCAACTTGCCCTGGCACATTTCCTGAACCCTACATGTGAAAATCGATTTTCAGTATCAATAGTAGTAATACTCAAATACAAGTGACAGTCATTGTTAATATGCTTAACATCAGCTTCATCAAGCCACTGCCTAAATGGGACTGTGGTCTGGTGTTTAGAACACAGGAAAGGGATTAGAAGACCTAAATTTGGTTTCCAATAAACTCACTGTGCGACCTTAGTTAAAATAATTTTGAGTCTGGATCCCTTTCCCCTGAACCTTTTCTATAGGCAAACCTTGGCTTATGTCACCAAGCTGCTGTAAGACTTGATCTCTAAGGCTCTGTGAAGGGCTCTGCAACCTACACAGAGAAGGCAGCAGGGAAGACAAAGAGCTATTAATATCCACTTACTAGTTTTGATTCTATCAGCTCCCTACTGGGCACCAGCTAGTGTGCTTCATTTTAACAGGGATGCATAATATTAAATACAGCATGTGTCACAGAATCATAAAGCGAGATGGATTCAATTGAACCATCTCCCCTGGGTCAAATTGATCCCTTTCCCTTGCAGCCAATATAGGATTGCTCCCTACAATGTTTTTGCTACACTGCTGTACAGTTCATTTTCAAATTACTTGAAGGATGGAGTTTCTAACACTTCCCTAGGGAGACTGTTCTGTAGTCTCCTGTATCTCCATGTCAGGGAGGTTTCCCTGATATTTAGCTTAAATGTACCTGCTTTTAATTTCATCCCATCTTTCTATTTACATCCCCATGCATCACTATGAAAAATTATTTAAATGAAGACACAATTCTTTCTAAAAAACACACTTGAGCTCACCACAAGATGCTGAACTGGATGCAATCATTGAATTAAATACATGGCCTCAAGAGGTCAAACCTCAGGTTCAGAATGGTCCTCTCTAGCTTGCAAAAATGAGTCTCTCTCTTTTTCTTAACATTTACCTCATTCCAGTAGTAAGCTTTAGTACTTCTACAACCATATGTATTTTAAATATTTATACAGGTTCTACTTGAACATATACTGTTCAATTGCTGAGACCTGTGATACAGTAGATACATGTTCCATGATATAAGGGATATGAGGAGCTTTCCTGTATCATGAACATATAAATGTACAAATGCAGTAGGTGTGGGAGAGTTGGCCTCACCTCTGTGTTCAGTCATTTGCTGAACTCCCCTCTTCATGGCCACAGCGGTGGAAGTTGTCATTAGGAAGTACACTCCGATAGTGACTAGATTCAGCCACCAGACTACCTGGATGGGAAAGACAGATGTTTCATAGTTAGTAGGGTCAGAAGGGACCTAAGCAGGTCATCAAGTCCAACCCCCTGCCATGGGCAGGAAAGAATGCTGGGGTCAAACGACCCTGGCTAGGTGATTGTCTAGCCTCCTTTTGAAGATCCCCAGGGTAGGGGCGAGCACCACTTCCCTAGGAAGTTGATTCCAGCTCCTGGCCGCCCTGACCGTGAAGTAGTGCCTCCTGATGTCTAGCCTGAACCTACTCTCAGTCAGCTTATGGCCATTATTCCTTGTAACTCCCGGTAGTGCTCGGGGGAACAGGGACTTTCCCATTGCCTGCTGGTCCCCCTTGGCAAGTTTGTAGGTAGCCACCAGATCCCCTCTCAGCCTTCTTTTGTGAAGGCTGAACAGGTTCAGGTCCCATAGTCTCTCCTCATAGGGCATGATCAGGGGGCAGCAGGGTAGGCGAGTGGCCCTCCTCTGGACCCTCTCAATGCTATCCACATCCCTCCTGAAGTGCAGCGCCCAGAACTGGATTCCGTACTCCAACTGTGGCCTCAATGTTGCATAGAGGGGGAGGATCACCTGCTTGTGATGCATCTATGGATGCATGACAAGGTGTGGTTAGCCTTCCTAACTGCATCCCCACATTGGTGGCCCATGTTCATTTTGGAATCAATAGTGACTCCAAGATCCTTTTCTGCCTCTGTGCTGACAAGAAGGGAGTTCCCCAGCCTGTAGGTCTGCTGCTGGTTCTTCCTCCCCAGGTGCAGCACCTTGCACTTATCCGTACTGAAACCCATCCTATTCTCATCCGCCCACCTCTGTAACCAGTCCAGATCTAGTTGTAAAGATGTCTGGGTTCTTAGGAAGACTTTGAAGTGGTAGTAAGTGCATAAGACATGACAAGAAAGTGCTAAATGAAACTACACAACAGGAGTAGAAAGGAGAAAGAGCAGGAGGCCTGTCTTTAGAAAAGGGAGAACTTAATATTTGTGAAAGGCACTTCTTTTGTTTTGCAAAAATGCCCCAACTTACCGGGTTTCCCAGCAAATAAACCCGATAATCTGTCTCATTGATGCCAGAAAAACGCAGGCCCTAAAGAGAAAGAGATCAGAAGATGAGGAAAGATTAGGTCATCTGTTGAGCCTGTATCTATCTTCATCCTTATGGAGATAGTGACAAGGCTGAGAAGAATCCTTTACCATGTCCAAATTATTTGAACTCTGCCCAAAATAAAGTCCACAACATCTTCATTTTAATAAAGAGACACTCTACCGCAATCTAAAGCATTTTCAACCAGACAGAAAGGTGGGTTTATCAACATACCTGGTAATTGATGGGCCAGTGCCACGGTTTGGATGTGACTTCATTCTCCTTTGGTTTCAGGCCACTGTTACCCTATGGGAAGTTGAAAGGAAAATTACTATAAATCATACTCTTCTTCAAGGGAGTTGTTCAGGAACACAGGAAAATTGTTCTGCTCTCAGATGTATTCACACATGTGCAGAAGCAAATATTCTGGTTGCACCCTTTTAGAAACACTCAGATTTGAGTGTCAGATCCCGCTGGAGCTACCACATTTCTCTGTGGAACAGTTTCTTCTAGAAAAAACCCCCACAGCTATATCAATTAACAGCAAGTCACATCATTCTCTCATCATAAGAGCTTTTGTTTGGGCTCTTCCTTTCACTAGCATGCAGTCATGTAAAAAAATGTTCTAAAAACTGAATCATGCTCCAGTAATGAAATGACAAGCTGGCCCAGAAGTCAGTATGAGATGCCCAGCTCAGGTCCTCATCCCTGATGTATTGCTGCCTATGTGGGAGCCTTACTAAGCCCATCATGTACAGAACACAGAGGAGACAGATTTGAATTGGGACCTTCCCAGTAACAAACCAAACATTAGACTTCGTGAGCACCTGAAGATTAGACAGGCCAGGCACAGAGCTTAACAGTAACTGCCATCACTGAATATGGCCCAAGTGAGGTGGCAAGATAGGTACTACACAATAACTCATCATTCTGGGTCATAAAACTACAGGTCATTTGCATGGGTTTATGTGAAATAACAATTCATGGCAGCGGTTGTAATTCACTATAATTTCAGAATGGGAGTGAAAAAACATTTGACATTTTGAGACGCACAGGCAAAGCTCTGTACGCACACACGCACAAGTAAGAAACTGCAGCAAGTGATGATTCTCAGTAGAACTCCTGCTACCTCAAGTGGTCATCTGTTGTAACCTCATCATCAAAAACAAGGCTCAGTTTAACAGGATTTATGCCATAAATTCAGAGATCAGTTGACACTTGATTGGAAGTAGAAAGTTAGAGAGACAGTCCTGAATCTAGTTTCTAACACAGACCAAGGTACTTTGTATGCCTGACCACTGGCACCAGCAGAATAGGGAGCTCATTATTCATAGGCTCACAACATTTATGACCAGAAGAGACCATCAAATTATATTATCTGACCTCTAGCATGTCAAAGGCCCATAAGTTTCTCTACAACCTTTACATTGACCTTTATAAATTGTGTTCAACTAAAACAACTTCCAAAAAGGCATCAGGTCTTAATCTAGAGATATCAAAAGGAGAATCCACTATTTATTTTGGCAGTTTATTCCAGTGATTAAATTATACTTACTGCTAAAATGTGTGTCTCATTTCCAGTTGGAATGTTTTTTGGCTTTATCTTCCAGTCATTGGTTTGTTATACTAAATATCTCCTTAGTACCTGTTTTTCACTCTGCATGAAGCTACTTATCCAATTTAATCAAGTCACCTCATTCTTTTTGACAAACTAAAAAGATTTTTATTTTATTCTCTCACTGTATGTCATTTTCTCTAGCTTGCAAATTCCTTGTCTCTCCTATGTACTCTTCCCAATTTTTCAACATCCTTCCTTAAAAAGTAGACAGCAGAACTGTACACAACATTCTGGTATCAGTCTCACCACTGTCTACTACAAACAAAAAATGCCTCCCAACTGCTTACTCCTCCCCTGTTTATACATCCAAGGATCATGTGCCTTTTTATCACAGCACTGCACTCTGTGGTCAAATTTTGTTGCTTGTCCATTATGTCTCCTATATCCATTTCTAAGTCACTGCTTCCCAAGATACAGACTCGTACTCTGTAGCAGACATATTCAGAAAAGAATTACCCTGAGCTATTTATTTAATGTTAAAGCCCAACCACTTTCACCAATCAAAGTATTAATATTTTGATGTGTTTCTCTCTTAGCAGTCATGATTATCTTTGCAGATCTTGATGTGTCAAAGGGAGTCAGTCCCCAAAATCTGACAACTAGAGAAGAATGAAAATCAAAGCACTGGTTTAAGTACCTTCTCTGAAAAAAAAGGGACAGAACCCAAAGGAAATCTATAAATATAGGGTAGGGAGGATGTCCTTTTACACATCATAATATAACTGGGCTGCTAAATTTAAGCAAGGAAGAATAAGCACTGAGGCCACTACACCAGAATAAATTGACATAGGATACACAACAGTAATGAATGACTGAAGATCAGAAGTCAAGCACAGAGCTGAGGCTGTGGGCATCAACAGTGGGTCACTGTCTAACATCCTCTATGAAAACTAGGACATGAGAAAGGTGTGAGCAAGATGGGTGCCCATAATGTCAAGCACTGATCAGAAAAAGAACAACTTCACATTTCCAGAGAAACTTTTGAGGTGGTTCCAAACATACTTAGAAAAAGTCATGAGCAAGATTGTGACTCGGGATGAGACACAGGTCATCCCTATATCTCATAACACCCAAATCCTGACACTGAAAATCAGAGCATGCAAAATAAATGAACAATCTCTGTGTCGTAAAATAATCAAGATGGCAATCAGTCAGTAAGGTCATGGCCCAGTTTTTGAGACAGTGAAGGGACAATTGTAACGGACTGCCTACCTCTCAACAAGCAATACCATTCATGGGGAATACCGCGCTAGTGAAAGGCTGTGCTTGCAAGAAGCCATCAAGAGCAAGTGCTGTGGAAAGCCACATCAAGGGCTGTGGCTTCTCCAGAACTATGCATCACCCTACACATTCCAGGCAGCAGTAACCACAGAGACCAAATGTGCTTTTGAAGCTGCTAACCATCCAACCTAGTCACCAGTTCTGACTCTTTCAGATATCTATCTGTTCCCCAAGTTGAAGAGCGACTTTTCCAGGAAGAATTTCAGTGCTGATAACACAGTGACTGCAGCAGTCACACAGTTTCTAGATGTGTAGGACAAGGACTTTGCCAAAACAGGTATGGCCAAGCTGTAGCTGCACTGAACCAAACATACTGATGTTAAAGGAAACTAGACTCACCATACAGACTAGTAGTGCTCAATCTATCCAACCCACAGTCTGGATGAGTGGCACTAGGCCAGTCTATGGGCCACATCCTGTATGCAGGGTCAGTCTGTGGGCCGGATCCAGAGTGAGTGTGGTTGGTCTGCCAGTGCGATCTGGTGCCACAGCCCAGCCCCATGTGCTGGATCCTACACATTGGCCCAACCCTGCATGCTGATGCAATCTGGCACATGGGCCATGTCATTTGGCCTGTAGGGCTCCCCACAAGTTCAGATATTTGGTAGCAGGGAAGTGGTAGCAGTATTAATTGCCACAGCCACCATGTTATTATCACTGAAATTAATGTCGCCATCACGCCCCTGCTGCCACATTTCCAGACCTGCAAGAAGCCCCATGGAATGGATGAGACAACTCTGCATGCTGAATTTGGCCCATGGGCCGTAGGTTAATCCACCAATATAGACTTTAATCAAACACCTGAAAGCAAACAATTGTTTCTTTGTAAGACTAGAAACTATTTAAATGCCTCTCTTAGCTATGCAGCCTGTACTCCTTGTTCCTAGATGTATAACTTTACATTTGGCTTAATCAAGACATGTTTTCTTTGAACAGACCCAACCTACCAAGTAATGGATAGCCCTGTGTGACAGCATCATGCACTTTTCATCAGCTATGATTTTGTTTTTATCTAACATCTCAATCTGCAAATACAAAGCACATGGAACATCAGATTTGAGAAGGTGGGTATGCAATCTAAGAGGCTGTATTTTGAAAATTTGGTCTGAAGTATTGTATTAACCTACAAACAATTGTCCTTGTATAGTTTCTATAATAATACTACTCATGAAAATCTACATTAAAAGTATGCTGAAGAGTCAAGCACTCGGCAGTTAGGAAGTACCAGTTGCAGCAGAAAGGATCAGGAGAAGGACAGCTCAAGGGAAAGGATAGCAGAAACAATAAGATAAGGAAGGGTTGGAATGCGGCACACTGAACAGCAGTACCAATGAGCCTGTGCTATGGATAAAGTGGGAAAATAGAGGCTCACAGGAGATCAGGAAAGAAGATAAGCACCAGGGAAGGACAGACACATTGCTGAAGAAGATTAACTGTGATGGGAAGCTGCTACTCTAACTGTATTTACTGAGTATGTGCAAATACTGATTTTCAGAGTCCCATAACTTGGCAAGATATAGGCAGATTTTCACAGTAAGTTCAGCCCCAGAGCAACCCCTTCTAAACCTGGGGCCCCTAATTTCAAGCAGAGACCAGAGCTTACCAAAGGCAATCTATACTGCCTTCAGGTTTCCCTCTTGAAATATGCCCATGCACTCCCAGCCTGTATGTTGAAATGAGGCAATATAGCTACATTCAAATGGTCCTGAACATATGCCCAAAGCCATTTTTAGCCTCTGTCTTGGGTAAGATTGCTGTATGTTTAACATGGGTCAAACAAGACACTTTTTTCCTTAGCATCATTGTCATTCTCAGAAACAGCCTAACTAGTTTTTCTGATTATGTCTTTAAATTCAACCTAAAGCCGGCACATAAGATGGAAAATTCCAGCCCAGTTAAAGTTTGCCAGCTCTGATTCACTACAGGTATTGCTTCCTGCACCACACAGTATTATGTAAACTTAGGCTGGTGCGTGCACATGCATAGGTACATATGATACCCTAGTGAACGGCAGCTACCAATGCCCTCTGCTGGATGGAGCATCTGAAGAGCGCACAAAGGGCAAAATTATGTTACCTTCTTGTGACTGCAGCCTGGAAGACAGTGAAAGTTTGATATTACTGCACAAGGGTGAATGTTTTCAAGATGTCTTTTACATGTCTCTGACAGTGTTTCTGCAGCTGAGGACATTGCAGAAAGAGCAGAGTCTCAGCTTGCTAAGAGTCCAGCTGCTCCTGTAGATTTTCCTTTGCTCCAAAAAGAGAGCCCTCCTTCAGACATGAAGATTATTTCCATGGAAACGGTTCTGTTGATGTCTCCTTACCTGGAGCAATGTTATAACTGGTTGTCATGGAAATGATTAGCAATAATAATACTACAGTCCCTGTTTTTTCAGAGTTTAAAAAGAGTTTTACAAAATAATAAGAAATTAAACCTCAGAGTCCTCTCTGAGGTCTGTATCATTCCTGTTTACAGCAGAGAAAGAAAGGCACAGGAAAGAGAAAAGACTAGACCGGGGCTATACAGAATGGCCTCAGAGGAGAAGACTATAGGAAAAACCACAGTTTTACAAAGACCTGAAGTGATAAAGGAAGAGGGGTTAGAAGGGCAGAGAATATCAGCATTGAAAGCTTTTGAAAGATAACTGGTTTTCAGTTCTCATTGGGTATTAATGTGTTCTTATGGGACTAGGTATCCAGGGTCTATGCACTTTTAGGGCCTCAATTACCACTGTATTACTGACATGTGAACATTAATTTATACTCCAAACCACCAAGCAAGGAATGGAAGTATTATCATTCTCATTTTACAGGAGGGAATCTAAACTACAGAGAAATTAAATGACTAGCCTATAGTCAAATCAAATGCAGAATAGAGCCAGGAACTGAACCCAGAACTTCCTAACTGTATGATGGAAATTAAGTATAAGGGCAGCCTTCTTCCTCTAAGCTACAGAAACATACTGTCTTTCCTACCTGCCATCCCCAGGCCATCTCAGTAAATGTTTTATTTAGCTAGAAAGGCAAAAAATGGTCTAGAAATAAATCTGCCCTACCCGGATCATAACCATGTGGGACTCCAGCAGAATCTCTGTGAAGGACGGTTTCAAAACATCCAGGCTGATATTAGGCACTATGGATCAAACAAAAGAGAAATGAATTAGAAACCTGTGCATGATGTCTTCCTCGAACACATGCATAATAAGCTCTCCTCCCATGTCAAATCTCTGAGGAATCTGCTTCTGGTATCTCCCCAGTCCCCAATTAATTTCATTCATATTCTAAACACAACCTCTTGCAATCATGAAAGTATTCTCAAGTGGATTTCAATACTGATCCACACTCTGATTTCCTGCTGTACTTTCAGGAGTGTGAAAATAGATAAAGCTTCCCAAAATAATCAGTCTTTGGGCTGAAGCAGAAATAAGAGCTCAGCTACTCACAGGCTCTTGTGTATTCACAGATCAGCCATGTGTGTAAAAAGGCAAAAATGCATGACAATGGGAGCAGGCTTTTGCCAAACGATCAGCCCAGAGTTTAATTCTTTTAGTTTGAATCTGATGTTTCTGAAAGGCTGCAAAATGTTAGGGGTTTTTAATTAAGCCAAAATTTGCCCAAGCCTTCTGCAAAACAGAAATGAAGCATTTCTGCTTCTTGTCTCTTTTATCCCTGGGTGGGCGAGGTGAGGGGAGGACACACAACACAGCTGAATAATACAGGTTGAATGAAGCAGGGAATAAGGTTGTGAAACAGGTCTAACTTCTGGATAGTGCTGGAGGGCACATGTGTCATAACTGGAATGCTGAAGTCTGTCTCTAATCCATGCTACAATTCTATCATCCATTATTTAAAGCTATTAGTAGCAGTCTCATTATTGGAATGTCCAAGCAAATGAAACCACAGCAAGTGCAGAGCAAAGTACAGTGGACCCTACACTTCTAAACAAAATCATTACAAAAGTCTGCTACCCACATAGATTAATCACAGACAGATTCGGAACAATAGCTCCTTCAGTTGCAAACATAAGAAGAGTTCAAAATATACCTCATAACAGAACAATGGCCGCAGCCTTAACTAAGGAGCACTGACTATAATTGCAGCTCCTGAAGATCTCAAAATGCATTATGTAATGCTTCTTGTAGGTATAAGCATTTCACAATATAAAAACTGAGGCAGATTAAAGCTAAGCAACTGGCTTAAATTAATGTAGCTGGTCAGTACCAAAGCCAGTGAATTGGAGATGAGGGCAAGGAGGAGGTCAGAGTGAGGACCAGGACTCTTAAACACTCAGGGCACTTATACACATGCTCTAATTGTGATTAGAATATGTTGGAGTGGACTCGTTTAATCAAGTCTGCTGAAGCATTATAATCAAAGTGCTCCAGCATGCTGCAGCGTCTTATGTACTCAGCATCCCTGCATTTCAAATGGCAGTGGGGGCACTTTAACTAAAGCTCATTGTCAAACGAGCTTTAGTTAAAACACCCCCACCACCATTTAGAAACGTGGGACACCGAATACACGAGACACTGCGGGTGTTTTAATTAGAACAGCTCTAATTAAAATGCTTCCTCCTCCCACCCAGGAGCACGTGTAAAAACACCCTCAATGCCTTGCAACAGCCACTTAATAACCCCTCACTTCCTTTGAAAACAAGCCAACCTACCTAATGTAAAATGCTCCAAGAGATTTTGGGGAAAAAAAGGAAACATCACTTACACTTAGGATTGATGTGATCTTCAATGTTCCAGAGGGAACTGGGATTCTCCTTCAGATACGGAGTGCAAGTGACTTCCACCTGTTCCCAGCCCCTGATAAACAGGACAGTAAATCACCAGCTTTCTGAAAAAATCACCATTTACAATTCAGTTCTGATTTTTTCATTCACACTGACATTTCCCAGCAGCACAAATTAAGGTTTTCAACCTTCACAGATCCTTTCCAGTGCGTCCAAAAAGTCTTATACTATCACAGTGCAGACAGAAACTGAACTGAATGTAAGAGGGGTCTACCATTTTAAGCCTGCTGTAAATACGAAGACAAACTTTTTCATCCTTGGTGCCTAACATTAGGCATCTAAATCCATATTTATACAGACACATAACTTGACCTTCTTTTGAGGGGCAATGAGCATTTGTAGCTCCCAGTTTCAAGTCATCTTGTATATTCTGTCCAGGCAACGTAGTCATTATCACTTTAAGTCAATCCATGCCTATAGCAATTCCATTATGGAATCAAAGAAATCATCACAGTAGATCAAATTATTCATCTAATCTGCCATCTTATTTACAACAGTGACTAACGGTAGAGGATATCAGAAGGGAAGTGCAAGGGGCCTGAAGTGTGGTGACAGAGTAAACTTTCCAGAGGGGAAAAAAGCTATTATTTCCTAATCTGGAATAAGTGCTACTTAACAAAGGCAAAGCAGTGACAATGAGGAACATCAGCTGCCAGCAACAGATCTTCGGCAGGAAGAATCACAAGCTGGATGCAGCCTGTTTACCATTTTGGAAGCATCTTCCCAGAGGAGCCCAATATACACCCTGTGGCCACATGGGTCAGTCGGATTTGACTTCGTAGGACTTTGATGAGTTTCCCAGACTTCCTGCCCACCACCTCAATCCTCCAGAAATCGTTGGAGTCTCCTGTTCCATTCTACCATTCAAACACACCACAAGAGAGAGCAGCTGTCAAAGTGAGGCACAGTAGAACACAATCTTCTGAAACATGTTGACAACGCTACATGGAAGAAACCTGACTCAACCTGTTCAGTAATAACAACAGAAATTCCCCACCAGGAAACAGCTATTATAAATGAGCTCATGATTACTGCCTTCCTACCATTTGTACCTTGCTAAGCCTCAAATTCTTTACCACAGTGCCTTACAGGTCTCTTGGGCTAAGCAGATGCATTTTAAACAAGGGACCATTTGAATAGATACCCTAGTAAATAATAGCCCCTCATCTTCGGAGACAAAGCTGACAACATTTACAAAGTTTCCTCACTGCTCAGCCTAGACCCTAGAAGCCATATGTATATACCACAAGGCCAAGTACAGAAAATATTTGTCATTGCAGCTTTAGAGTTGCATAGTTACACATTTAAAGAGCCAGGGGCTACCAGAGTCAGGGATCTGCTTCCTCATATATATGGGAGAGGTAAGGATTTCTTAGGGTGATATTTTTTATTGGACTGACTATATAGTTGGGATAAAGTTAGACAAGCATTCGAATGCAAGACATTCTTTGTCCAGTCTCATATACATGTATTCTGATACAGGACCTAAATATGTGACATGCTAAGTCTTCAGTAATAAAATAAGGTTTTCTCCACACCTACAGATGTACACATATCACCCTGCTCCAACTTCCCCCATAACCTCCCCCTTTACTGTAAGTGCTGTCAGAGATTTAAAAAAATAGCTAAAAGACCAAATTAAAAGCAGGATTAAGTTATTTGGTTTGGAGTGAATTCCCTTTCCCTCCCACCCCCAGTAGAGAGGGAGGTTTTATTCTTGCTTTTCACTTACTATTCCATATCCAGTGACTTGAAAGTGTTTCCTTGTCAAGGGGGCCTCATGCTGGTGACTATGAAGATTTCTGGAAGTCCTGCAATGAAATACAAGTGGAAACTATGTTTCACTTTGAATGCTGAGGATGGTTTGTGGGAAGAACTTTTCTTTCAATCAACAATAAAAACTCTCATATATGAACCCCCCTCCCAGCAATTTGCAGGCATTACGAATTAATTTTCTGAACTATTTATTATAAACTGTATTCGGCCACCTCTGGGTAGAGAAGTATACTGACCATGGAACACTGCAGGTTAGGACACAGAAGAGAAAACATTCAGCTGCAACTGAAGGGATGTGTGGCTTTTATGACGAGCCCAAAACACGGAGGTTAAAAGCCCAATGCTTGCAAATAGTGGCAAGAGATCCTCAAAGTCCAGACCACTTGTGAGCATCAGTTTGATTCTCATGCAAAAGACTGCATCCTCTAGCTACACAGAATTCCCTAACAGCATACTGGACCATTCAGTTATGGTTCAAAGGGAAGAGTGCCATCTGTTGGATCATTTGCAGATCACTTGTGCAGCACAACAGTTTTTCTGGGAAGTCTCCCATTTCAGGACCCAGCATTCCTCAGCATGAGAGTTGACAAAATCATGTTGGCAAGTCAAGAGTTTACTGTGATTTGCACATCTTTAGTGTTAAAACCCCAGCTGCTAATATCATGATCTGTGAGAATCTCACAGCTTTCATTTGCAAAAAAAGTAAGTTTCTAGAACACAAAGTAAGCATGTAACAGTTATTTTTCAAATGTCATGACTTCTGAGCTTGAAGCATGAATTTTTGAAAGCTTCCAATGTCACAGGCTTCTACTACATAGCGGACTAATGTGATATAATGTATAGGGCAGCCAGTCATGGGAATTAACTAGTTAATTCACTAATTAAAAAATTAAAAAGTTAAAGAAATGGCTAACTTTTAACTTTAACTAGTTAAAAAAAGGTTAACTTTAACTTTTTTTTAAAGTATGTTAAAAGTTTTTAAAAATTGAAATCTGGCTTTCCCAGAGTTTTTCCTGACACACCCACTCTCTAGGACTTACATGGAATGATATTTCTTTATTGAAACTCTCGGACTTCTTGTTTGAGAGACAGAGTAGCGTGCCTTCCTAGGAGACATGGTCTCTTAAGAACTACAAGTTCCAGAGTTCTTTAGTTCTTGCTGGCATTTTCTGTGCATTTGCAGAAGTCAACAGGGCAGCCAGCTGGCTGCAGGCGAGGAAAAGCACTAACAAGCAGAGACATTGATCCCAGTAAGAGTGGGAGCAAGTAGTGAGGGTGAAGCAGATGATGACTTTTTTAATTTTAATGAAAATCAGAACCAGCAGCCCAGGCCCAAGAAGTTGAGCATTACTTCTCATACGTGAGAAACTTATCTGAGATGTCACCTACTATGAAAAAACTATTCGTCCATTATAACACAATCATTCCCTCATCTGCCCATGTAGAGCAATTGTTCAGTAGTGGGGGTTTAGTTTTGCAAGACAGAAGAGGAAAATTGTCAGATGTAAATTTTGAAATGCAGCTTTTGCTGAAGTTCAATAAGCATGTTTAAACACTTTCTGCTATGTAATTGAGCATTCTTTTTCTCATTTAAACTGATTTTCTCATTTCAGTCTAATTCTGATTTTCAGACACTTTCATTATTTCTAATTCAGATGCATTTCATACCCTCTTGTTACCTTTTGAGCAATAAAAATTGTAATAACAGAGGTTTTTTGTGGGAACAGCTTTCATTTGTCACCTGGCTATGAATATCTCCTTTCTGTTATTCTGGTATACCTATATGATGCATTGACTTTTACAAAGTACTTCACATGGAGAGGGTGAGAAGGATCTAACATTACATAGGTATTGGTAAATTGTTATTTTGAAAACTGTATGACAAGTATAACACTGTTTTCAGGTAAAACATGGTGAGTTCCAAGTAAATTAGTGGGCTTCTGTGGGCTCATGGAAAAGAACCCCACTCATTACATTTGAAAATGAAAAATGATGCTAAGAGGCAATTCACCGTGTTTCATGCATTTCTCATGAATCAACTTAACTTTTAACTAGTTACTCTCTTTTTAACCTACCTTTTAACTAGTTGAAAGTGGAAATATTTAACTTAACTCAAGTTCATTTTAAAGGCTGCTAACTTTTAACTTTAACTAGTTACATTTTCCATAAACTTTTCCCATGATTGAGGGCAACCAAAGTTGATTAGATAGGGAGACCTTCTTGCTGAACAGTGAAAGGAAGGAAAATACAGACATAACACAGGCACCAAAATTCCCTGATAGTCTTCAAGCCAAGCATTCATGGCAGAGAGGGGACTAGAGACAAGTCCTCCCATCACCAGTCCTATCTCAAATGCTGATTCTATTGAAATCCCAAGAGATAACCTTACTCTTTGTGTTCCAGCCGAATTATATCTCCATGTCTCACAAACTCCACAGTACAAGACGGGTCCAAATGATCTGTAAGGAGCGAATAAATAGATCTCATTACCAAGTCTGAAAAATGAATCAATGTCCTTGAAGGAAGAGTTTTGAGAATACTGAGTTTTTTACTTCAGTAAATCACATCAGTGGATTCAGTATGAACCCTAATTTAAGTGTAATAACTGGCCCTGATGGTTCCTCCCTAAAACTCTATGGCAGTATTCTAAAACAAAGACTTCGGCTGCCCTTGGGTCCAATAGGGAAATTGATGAAACCACGCTGTTCAGCACAGATTAGAAATATAAATCAAGAATGATTTTAGCAGCCATTCATCAACTTTAATTATGCAAAACTAAGACAGAAAGGAAATCCTATATAACAAGCATGCTCCAGATATACCACGGGGGAATCTAAATAATGGATGATATGTCCAAACAACTACTCCCAATGTCCAACAGTATTTTGACCCAAGCAGCCATGCACTAAGAAAAAAAATCTATTGCATTCTGGAACCTGTAGTCTGGGAGGCACACCTCTGAATAAAAAAAATATGGCAACTCAAATATGATTCATTGTACGTATTCATTGCAGTCTGTGGTTGTCTAGCAAGTTATCATCACAGCTCTTAGCTGGAAAAAAAGCTGAACATCAACATCTGGAAGGAAAATAAAGTTATGATTTATTTACATGGCGCACGGCTCACCACTGGCTTCCACCTGAAAACTGCTTTGTTTCATAGTTTCATAGTTTTAGGGTCGGAAGGGACCTAATAGATCTTCTAGCCCGACCCCCCGCCAGGGCGGGAGAACAACAAAAGAACCCTAAACAAAAAACGGGACTCAAATGAGTCCAGCCAGGTAGGTGTCCAGCCTCTTCTTAAAGATCCCCAGGGTAGGGGCCAGCACCACCTCCCTTGGAAGTTGGTTCCAGCTCCTAGCCGCCCTAACTGTGAAGTAGTTTTTTCGGATGTCCAATCTGTACCTCCTCTCCATCAACTTGTGCCCATTACTCCTTGTTATGCCAGCGGGGGCTAGGGGAAACAGCGTCTCCCCCAAACCCTTCTGGTTCCCCCTAGTGAGTTTATAGACGGTCACCAGGTCCCCCCTCAGACTTCTCTTGTGGAGGCTGAATAGGTTCAGGTCCCGCAGTCTCTCACTGTAGGGTCTGCCCTGTTGTCCCCGGATCATGCAGGTGGCCCTCCTCTGGACCCTCTCCATGTTGTCCACATCCCTCCTGAAATGGGGCGCACAGAACTGGACACAGTACTCCAACTGCGGCCTGACCAGCGTCGCATAGAGGGGGAGGATCACCTCCCTGGCTCTACTCGAGATGCACCTGTGGATGCACGACAAGGTCCGGTTAGCCCTGCCAACCATGACCTCGCATTGTCGGCCCATGTTCATCTTGGAGTCAATAATGACACCAAGATCCCTTTCCGCCTCCGTGCTCTCAAGTAGGGAGTTCCCCATCGTATAAGTGTGCTGCTGGTTCCTACTACCCAAGTGCAGCACCCTGCACTTGTCCGTATTGAAACGCATCCTGTTCCTGTTTGCCCACCCCTGTAACCTATCCAGATCCTTCTGCAATCTCTCTCTCCCTGCTAGCGTGCTCACCTCCCCCCAAATTTTGGTGTCATCAGCGAATTTAAACAGGTTGCTTTCCACCCCAACATCAAGATCGCTGATGAAGAAATTGAACAGCGCAGGCCCCAGGACCGAGCCCTGGGGGACTCCACTACCCACCTCCCCCCAAGTCAAGTATGATCCATCCACCACCACCCTCTGAGTGCGACCCTTCAGCCAATCTGCAATCCATCTGACTGTGTAGGCATCTATGCCACAGTCGCCTAGTTTCTTAATTAGGATGGGGTGAGAGACGGTGTCAAAGGCCTTGCTGAAGTCCAGAAAGACTACATCCACCGCGACACCTGCGTCCATGGCCTTTGTGACCTTTGTTTCCCAAGAGGCTATGCAAGAACATGCTAGTTAAAAACAGAAGTATCAGTTAGATGGCTTATTTGTTAGTGTTCTGCTTACCTGCGTTCGAATCGTATTTCTTTATAATCCACAGGTTGTTCAAGTCCTTGTGTAAATAGGCAGTGACCTGGAAACACAATGAAAAATCATTTCATCCAACAAGTCAGGGTCTGGCCAAGGAAAAAGCTCCTTTCATCAGCAACTCTAAATACCAAATATATCCAGTGCTAATAAAATAAATACAGGATAACTTTGTGATGCTGCCCCCAGTTAAAAGTCCTAGTTTTTAGACCCTGATTAATCCAGACCACAAATCTATCAACCAAATGGGGAAATACAGTACCTGTGTTACGGTGTGCTATGACACTTGCAGCTTTCTACACTTCCTCTATTGCTCTGTTTTCCTGGTAATGACTTCTAAATCATGCAGCTCTATTTCCTCTCTCAGCCCTAGTTCAGAGGCTCTTTCCACAACAAGCTGTACAGCATGAAACTCTTGAAATTCCCCCCATTGATATTAGAAACCATGCAAGTGGCATCTCAGTCACTTCCACAGCAACAAATAGTACTGCCATCAAGACACAGTTAGGATTTTGGTTAGGAATAAGCAGATACAAAGTGATTCTACTTCTAAGGAATTGTCCTTGTAATACAGAAGGGAAATTACAAATGAAGATAACCATCTTTCTTCAGTCGCTTTCATCTGAGGATCTAAACACAAATATTGCTGAGGTTGAGGTTAAAGAAAAATGGGGAATTTTCTTTATTTTGGGACTATCTGATTAGCTAGTATTATTGCATGTTATGGGGTTGCTGATTCTTGCTGCACTGTTTATATTTTTATTAGAAATGCTCAGAAAGATCAGATAGCTGTTTCTTTTTACTGTTGGTTTTTGAAAGTAAAGAACCCTAATCTACTAAATAAAGTGTCTCCAGCTCTGCAGTAAGTATTAAAAGGTGGAAAACAAGGCATAAAATGAGGAAGTGATGTGCCCAGGATAGTGGGAGAGGTCAGTGCCACGGACAGGAACAAAACTGAGGAGAAGAGACTCTCATACCTTTATTCTTACCACTTAATGCTCTCCACAAAGGCAATGTGGTTAATAGGTAGCTGCATGGTATACTTATGTCTTCATGCTCCTGCAGTGATACAAGCGGAGCAAAATTATTGCAATTTTAACTTCTTTTTTTTTTTATTCACTTGTCTGGCTACAGGAGCATGCAGTGGTAACAGGTACAGCATAACAGCTGATACACACAACTCCTCCTCCCCTTTTGAAGCAGTTACAAATTGCCTCTGTCCATAGAAGGAGATGGCATTTTAAAGTCCCTGTAGTGAAATTCAGAAGGTATTTTTTCATGCTTTCACATACAACAGGGATTCCCTGATCAAAAGGGAGCAAGACCTTTTTGCAGAATTTTGAGAAGCATAGGAACTGCACTGCAGAAACTGTATTACAAATCTAATGGGAAAGATTGGAGGGGACTTGTTCAACATTCTAACGTACAAGGGTTTACACAGCTTTCCATCAGGTGGCAGCTGCTCTTTCATTGGGAAATATAATATGTCTTTAAGTTGTTTTGGCACATGTTCAGAGGGCAAAATGGAAGAAATCTCTCCATTATGATGTACCCTCACTATTGCAAGCAAGTCCTTCTGGTGTAAGAGTGGTAAAATTTCAGGTTTCTCTACTACCAAGGTCTCCCAACTAAGGACCAAATTCAGGAGACGGTCCTGGTCCCCCACTATAATTCTAATAAAGAATCTAAGAACCACAGTAGCCTCTGTCACAGCTGTATCTAAAAGCTCAGTGCAGGAGCCCACAGGGATAACACATTAATCAGGGGTGTGTACCACGACATCGTGATGTATCACCTCTTTCAGTTCCTTGAAGCTCTCTCTCATTTCTGGCATCCACTTTAGCCAGAAATGGAAAATGGAAGGACTTACACCTTCCCAGGCAAAATGACAATGGAATAGGGCAGTAGGAAAGAACAGCTGCTTTTACTGGAGGATTTAAATCTTATAGCAGCTCCAAATGGAACAGAGCATATATCACAAGGTGGCTGTAGTGCAACAGTGACACATGCTACACACAACAGCAACATACTGACCTGCTGCTGACGTGCTCCCACTCCTTCAGGGTACAGGTGCCAGTGTGAATGAAGATACCCCCCTGCCATTCGCAGGTTCTTCATTGTGACAACAGAGCCATATGCCAGATCTAAAAGAAACAGAAAGGGAGACAGGTCTGAGGCAGCTCTCCCATAAAACATCACTCCATAGTCAGACTGCACTGCAGGGACTAACAAAACAGGTTCCAACCTTTATTTCAAGCAAGCCCATTCCCACCCACCCCCACCATGATATATCATTACAAACAACTCACTATCAACTAACCTACTACTTACAAACTATTATTAAACACTTCCAGCAATCCAGCAATACTGCAGAACTAGAGTAACACACAACATCTGCTTTTGGAGAAAGAGCATAGAAAGGAGATTATACCAACAGAACATTTTTTCTTTTGATTTTTAAATTAATTTCAATAAGTAAAAGTCTAGGGTTTTTTTTTCTTTAAAGAGCATAATCAACTATGACCTAGGTAATTCTAAAAAAACTGTTTTAGATCTTGCACATGCCTGAGTCCTCCTGCCAATGTTCGTTGTTTTGGAACCTCACCCTCTCCCCCCTTTACCCCTTCCTTGTCTTTCTTTCCCTTATTGCTATCAGAAAGACTCATATAAGCAATAGGAAAAAATGGCAGACTGACTACATAGGGGATGTAGGGAACTGATTACATGTACTCTCACTGCTGTCAAATACACAAAGCAAAGCTAAGGACACAGAAAAACTAATTTCTCTCTCTCATCATTAATTTCTAGGCAGCTTTCACGGAGTAGCCAAGAGTGATCCGGATCCTCAGCCTCAGTACTTTGTGCCCTTCAGCCATTCAAAGGAGATATTAAAACAAGCTTAACTAGCTGCCCACTAGCCCCTAGCACAGCAGACATGGCTGGGGAAAGGGAGAGAATTTGGCCGGAGCACCACTGCACTCTGCCAGTCCCCTGCTACTGGAACAGGGGACAGTTGGGCAAAAGCTGAAGCAGTGCTAAAGCTGTTTTAAATTACATGAGGGAAATCTATGGTCCTAACTCTGGATCTGAGAATCACAAAATGACATAAAGCCAACTTTGGCTTCCCTAATTAATAGCTTATTTAGTCTTAAAAGCTTTTAACAAATCCATTACCATTGCATGGCCAATCACCAGTTTGATCAGTTGACTATCTGCTGTACCCAGCCTTACATTAAATACAACTCAGCTGGACCTGAGGCTCTGATTCCAAGTATGTACTCTGAGTTCACATTTTCAATGTAAGCCCTTCTCTTGCACAGATGGATACAAATCCAACACACATCATGTTATCCAACACGTAAAAAAAATAAGGAAAACTGCCAAGTCTTGTTTCATTGACCCAAGCAAAGTAAAGGACAAAAAGCAAAGCAAAAGCAGCAGTGGTAAAAAAATAATCCAAACTGTAACCATTTCTAAAATATTATTAGAAATACAGAAAAGAAACTTGTAACAGGCACTGGATCAGGCACGTATGCCTTAAGCTTCTGATGAATAAGATGGCCCTGAAGAAAGGAACAGGGAACTAACCTTGAGAATGCAGGCTTTATTTGGACTGCTCCAGCTGGCAAACTGACCCACTGGCTTACAAGGGGTTTGGATTTTAAGACTGTGTAGCAGAAAGCCCCCTTTTCCTCTTGCCTGCATTTGCTCTCCCCTCTTTGGATATGTTTCTCTTTTTCTACCTTTTCTTCCTTCCTCTCTCTTTCACTTTAAGATAAGGAATTGTGTTTTAAAATTTGTGTGTGTGCATTTTGTATCTCCCCTTGTAGTTTGGTATTTTTATATTTTATACTCCTTGCCTTTCAAATTTCAACTAAATGTGTTTTAGTAAGTTATACATTGTAACAATGTTAGCAAGGGCAGGAATCAAACTGTCCTTCTCTGTATCAGGCTGGCCCCTGAAAGAGGGAGTGAATCAGTGATTGAATGTGTAACACAGTAGCAGCAGACAGCAATTATCACCAGGAAGTTGCAGATCAACCATGGGAAGAACTCAATAGAAGACAATGTAACAACCGGGAAATCTCTAAACCTCACTGATCAAGGGCTAGAAGCCCTGGCCTGAGTTATTCAGCCCAAAAGTTGGTCCCCTGCGTTGATTATCTCCAGATCGACCACTCCCAGAGTCCTATTCTAAATTCATCAACGGACTCCCAAACCTGCACGTACATGCGGATGACCCCTGGGGCTGACAGATGCTGTCCAGTAGCCACCGAGGTGGGGGGGGAAGTCCCACGAGGGTCAGCGACCCCTGGATTGGGCAAACCTGAAAACTGGGGAGTCACCAAAGGCTGCCAGGGACAGATAAAAGGAAGTGAAAAGTGACCCTCAGTGGCGACTTATTGATCTCGAGTCACCAAAGTCTGCCAGGGACAGATAAAAGGCAGTGAAAAGTGACCCTCAGTGGCGCCCTCTTGATCTCCAACTCGACCAGACCTGTCCAGCCAGAAGGACCAGCCGGCGACCCCCTTCTGGAGGATACCACCATGCTGAAAGAAGCCTCGACTGGCCATCGACGGCAGACTCCAGCGCTTGTAGGATAGGTATACCTGACTCTGTAGCCTGCTACTGTGTGTGTGTGTATGTGTGTGCATGTGTGGGGACCAGCCCCAAGGTTTATGATTACCGTGTTTCAATCCGCCTAATAAACTAGAATTTCAAGGATCCCGAGTTGGACATTTGTAGCCAACAAATGTTATGTTTTGTTTTGCCTGTATGATGATGTTGCTTGCATTAGTCTGAGCTGTTTATTCTCCAAAGGCCCTGAACACTTACGCTCTGGAATGGAGACATCGTGAAGATTGTTCCCAATCAGCCGGGACTGAAAGGCAGAGCTGTAGAAGCCATCACCAGGTCCACTAGGAGACAGCAAAGAATGTACAGACCATGAGTCTATGGGAATGTATAAACCTAGGAATTAAATCATTTTTAAGCAAGAAATATGTAAAACCACTAGTCCAGGGGTCAGCAACCCCTGGCACGCATGCCAAGCATGGCACGCAAGGCCATTTTGCTCAGCACACCACTGCCAACCCGGGCTCTAAGCAGCTGCTGCCAGCTGCAGAGCCCAGACTGCTCCCAGCAGGTGGTTGGGAGGCTGCAAGCCCTGCTGCCAGCAG